>NC_043701.1:181216137-181219186 GCF_006229205.1 Suricata suricatta | reverse complement strand
CCCTCCCCCTCCCCCCTTTCCCTCCCCCTCCTCTCTTCCTCCTCCCCCTCCCCCTCCTCCTTCTCTTTTTCCTTCTTTTTAAAACCATGGAGGAGCCAAAATTCTGGAGCTTCAGTCTGGCTTCAGGACTGGAGGCATGAACCACATAGTGACAAGGTTCTGCTTTAGTCAGCACTCTGGGCAAATCGGATGCCATGGTGTTGCCATTTCACCGCCATGGACCAACGTGAGGTTTTCCTAATCATCCCCAACGTATAATAGAGCGGGACTATTTCTTAGAAATGAATATAACTGGTTTATCTCCATGATTAAAGAAAATCTCTGCTTTTACATGGCCAACCTGGTCTCACTGAACTTGACTTCCGTTTAGCAAGGTGGCCTGTGTCACGGCAGCCGGGACCGCTTGCTGGATGGAGGTGTCCTTTCAGACAGCCAGAGAACAGTTTGGACGTGTTGACGACCCCAAGTGAAGAACAGTTACACCTTCCCTTACAGACCAAGGTTACATGCTCTCAGTGAAGTGGTTTTAAAGGCGGCCTGGTTTCTTTAATTGCCAGCACCCGCCTACCTGGGAAGCCTGCGGTGCCACCAATATAGCTCAGTGTATTGATCCCTGTGATCCGTGTTTCCGCTCAAGGCATATTTTAGTGCTTTTAACAGATCAGCACAATAGTTCAAGGATCAATCATTATTTCTTCCCACTGATCCATTTTAATTGTGATATCAAAGATGTAGTAATCCTTTCTTAAGTTGGAAGAACATATCTAAAGCCTGGATAAGGTTTTATTGTCATGGTAATGAGCCTTTCCCAGGCTAGGCAGGGGAGGGGGTCCTCAGTTCCAGAGCTTACCCAAGCTGCCTCAGTCAGCAGTTCCGCCAGCCAGGTGACCTCTTTCCTCCCTGGGACTGTAAGGACGCAGGTCTGAACCAAACTGACTCTATGACAAGTTTCAAGTTTCCCTCTGACCTTGAAGGCCTAAGTGTCGGCTTCTCAGAATCATTAGACAATAGAAGGGCACAAGTTGCCCAAGGCAGGAGGGACCATCCTTGTAACACCCAATCAGGAAAGGCCAGCTAACACCCTTAACATTTCTAAGGGCAGGCCTGGAAGGCTAGTTACACCCTATGTGAGGGTCCTGGGTCCTGGGTCCACTCTGTAATTGGTTAACACTCTAAATGTTGTGATTGGGTCCCGCCAAAAGGAACAAATACTCTAGGCAATGTGAATGGTTAAACCTGCTGTCAATAATATTGTATAATAATGACTGGATCACTGTACCTGTGTCACAATTTCCTGTGACTCCCCTTCCCAAACCCATAAAGGCCCTGCCCCCGCTTTGTTTGGGGCTCTCAGCAGGGATCCACTGCGCTGGTGAAGTCTGTGAACCCGAGTTTAGGTCCGGCGAGCCTAAACCTGTAATAAAGCCCTTTGCTTACATGTGTGACTCGGTCTCCCTGGTGATCTCTGGTTTTTGGGGACGATAATAAAATCTGGGCATAACAGGAGAGCTGGGGACCCTGGGAGGCAGACACTTGGCAGGACTGGCTGGGCTAGGCGCAGGATGGTGGGTCAGGGACAGACAGGGAGGTTGAGGGAATGATCCACTTTCCAGGATAACCGGTCTTCAAGGAGGAGAAGAGTGGGTTGTGCCCCAGGGAGAGAAACGCATCTGAGGCCTTTCCGTACTCTGAGAAGTCACCCAGCATTCCGTGGGAAGTCTCCAATCTCAAACCCATCCGGTGCAGGAATTAAAGATTGCAATAAAAATGCTGGCCAACAGTGTCAAGAAATTACATGATTGAATTGCCATCCTCAAGTTAATGTCCACTTTGCCCACTCTACTTCATTTTGAGTCCTTGGTATATTCAGAGGAATTAAAGAACTGTCCGGACCAGCTAGCCTGCTGAGAAAGAATGGGCGCTGGCTCCGTCCAGCACTGCCTCCCGCCACACCGCCCTTTCGGTTTCTCGGATTTCTCACAATATGTTGGAACCAGTTACATGTGAGATGGGTGATAGGAGAGACACGGCCTATAGGATCATCGTGTTCTGGGTCAGGCTTCCCAAGTGTTATCAGCTACCAGTTAAGCAGGATGCTGGATACTTGTTGTATTTGATAAAAACACCACTTGGGAAACCCTAGGTTACGAAGGTGAGCTGTTTTCTTTAGTGAAGGCTTTTAGAGCCCCTAGGATGCCAAAGGCATTTCTGCGCACACTCTGGAAACCTGCTTGCCCTTTGCATGGTGAGCATCTTGCAGGACAAGTGTCCTGTGGAACATGCAGTAGGAAGTGCTGGTCTGGCTCAAGGGCTCCGGAGACATTTCCTGAATGCCTGCGCTAGAAGGTAGGTAGGCCCTGAGGCCCCATGGGAAAGGATGGACCAGTGTCTGTTTAGAGATAATCTCTTTACTTCCAGTAAAGAAGCATGTGGGTAGGACACTCTGGGGTCCCGTTGGGCACCCTCCTGGGAGACCCTGGAGCCCTCTGCATCGGCATGGCCATTGGGGCACTGACCTTGATGCATCTGTCCACCTGTGATTGAACAGTAAACAACTGTAAGCTCCTTGAGGGTAAAGTCAGTATCCATCTGTGGCTGCCCAAGGCCCCTTCCTGTCTCTTACCAGCGTGCCGTGTTCTTTCCTGGGAAGGCCTGAACCCACTGCAGTCAGCCTTGTTGGGAGCCACTATGGATGCCTGTTCCCTACCGTGAACGCTCAAGTGGCCTCTAGAGGCAGATTTCCTGCCAGCCTCTTCCTCTTTCTGCTGCATACTTTTAGCACAAATCCGACGGTGACCCACCAGATTGTCTTTCCTAAAGCTTTGGCCCCAGAACCAGGAACAGAAGGAGAAGAGAAACCATCATAGGTCACATGGCCCCAAGTTCGTATCTTGGTGTGTGTCCAGCTATCCAACCATTCCTGACTCTCTCTGCTGTTTAGTCCCCAGGAGCGCACTTAGTTCCTGCCGCGGTCCATGTTCTCAGTCTGCTCAGCAATTCTGTGAGCTCCCCAAATGCCACTGGCCTAGGTTAGCCAGAGGCAGTTCCC
>NC_043701.1:181183508-181216037 GCF_006229205.1 Suricata suricatta | reverse complement strand
AACTCACATGTATGGTAATACTGAACATTGTGGTCACATAAAGTAGTGAACCCAGGGGCACCTGAGGGGCTCAGTCGGTTAGGCCTCTGACTTTGGCTCAGGTTTTGATCTCACGTTTGTGGGTTGGAGCCCCTCATCAGGCTCTGTGCCTACAGCTCAGAGCCTGGAGCCTGCTTCCAATTCTGTGTCTCCCTCTCTTTCTGCCCCTCCCCCTCTCATGCTTTGTCTCTCTCTCTGTATCAAAAATAAATAAAACATAAGAAAAATAGTGAACCCGGGGCACCTGGGTGGCTCAGTCGGTTGAGCCTCTGGCTTCGGCTCAGGTCAGATCTCACGTTCGTGGGTTCGAGCCCCGCATCGGGCTCTGTGCTGACAGCTAGCTCAGAGCCTGGAGCCTGCTTCCAGTTCTGTGTCTCCTTCTCTCTCTGCCCCTCCCCCTCTCATGCTCTGTCTCTCTCAGTATCAAAAATAAATAAAACAAAAAAAAATTAAAAATAAAAAAAGAAAAGAAAAGTAGTGAACCCAACTGGGAAGACATCATTTAAAAGAAAGGAAACAGCCCTATACTTGAAGATGTCCACTGTGGTATCTATTCTAAGGAAAATCAGAAGCCACCTTGAGAGTGGAGAAAAGATTGTGTACATTTTGGTAATTTACAAAGGAAGTTATGAATGAGTTGCAGTAGTGCCAAACATGCAAAGTATTTCCCATCCCTGCTGAGGGCTTCCACAAGAGGGTGGGAAGGGCACTCAATAAATTATTATTATGAGGATGCAATAAATAGTAAGCAGAATGCCTACGTCAAATTAAAAAGCAATGGCTAAGGGGCACCTGGGTGGCTCAGTCACTTAAGTGTCCAGCTTGGGCTCAAGTCATGATCTTGCAATCCATGAGTTCAAACCCCATGTCAAGCTCTGTGCTGACAGCTTAGAGTCTGGAACCTGCTCCAGATTCTGTGTCTCCCTCTCTCTCTCTGTCCCTCCCTTGCTCATGCTCTATCTCTGTCTCTCTCTCTTTCTCAAAAAATGAAGAAAAATTTAAAAAAAATCAATGACTAGTATAAGCACATGAAATAAAGACGAGGCAGAGATACGTTAAATTTATAATTGTTATTTGTGACCACATGGATGGACCTTGAAAGAGAAAGACAAATACTGTACCATCTTATTTGTATGTGGAATAAAATGACAGTCACCACCAAACTCATAGTAGATGAGATCAGACTTGTAGGTACCAAAGGTGGGGTGTGGGTTGGGGACGGGGGCATTGGAGGAAGGGGGTCAAAAGGTACAAACTTGCAGTTGCAAGATAAATAAGTCCTAGCAATGGAATGCACAGGGTGATTATGGTAACGTCACCCCTGCAAGATGGTGGGTAGGGGTGTTGCGGAGAGGGTAAATCCTAAGAGTTCTCGTTACATGGAAAATTTTTTTCTTCTTTCATTTCTTTTTATTGTATATACATGAGAAGATAGATGTTAGCTGAACCTGTCATGGTGATCATTTCATAGTATATGTAAATGAAGTCCCTATGGCATAGACTTTAAACTTATACAGTGATGTATGTCAATTACTTCCCTATAAAACTGGAAAGTATTTGTAATTGTTGAGTTCACTGGGAATATAGATTATTCCCCTCCTTTCATTTTTTGAAATTGATAAAATATTTATATGGCTTCTATAAGTTTAAAACCAAAGAAAATTAAAACAAATGATTAACAGCGAGTCTCTCTAGCTTTTCCTCCCCCCACAGCCAGTCAGAAGACTATAGATTTGCTGAATTTGTCTCCTTTCTTCTCCCTCCAACCTCCGGGAAGGGTCTTCTATCTTTTCTGACTTCTCTAATAGGAAATAGGAGAGTGGCCTGAGGTGGGGAGGAGGAAGGTGCTCCAGAAATACAAATAATGTTGTTGCATTATTTTAAAGTTCCTTTAGTCTCAGTGGACTCTATTCTTTTGATCAAGATACTGTCCTGGGGAGGAATCACATGGGTGACAATTTTATAACATAAATTTTTAATGTGGTTTAATTTTTTTTATTAATTAAAGCAATAAAGCTAAAGTAGTCAAGGCAGTTTAGAATTGGTCAAAGGATGGAATGCAGAGCCTAGATATAATCCCACAGTCGCCTGAGCAGTGACAAAGGGGCTGGAGCAATGACATGAGGAGATCTACAGATTCAGTTCCAGGTGGCTTGTAAAGTGTTTGTCCTAAATGTAACAGACACATGCTTTAGAAGATAACACATAAAAATGTTTTGCTGATGATGGGGTAGGTAAAGCATAAAATGCTAACTATAAAAAAGAAGACTGTACCATTGGATGATTTTTAAATTAAATTAAAATTGAAGAATGCTGCTCATCAGAAGACACTGTGTAAGACAAAAAGGCAAGCACAGTGGCAGAAGAAATTGTGGTAGATCGATAGATTGATAGATCTAACAAGGGATTTGTAATTAGTATTAAATATATAAGCATGTCTATAAATTCAATAAGGGAAAGCAATGCAACTTTTATTTTATTTTATTAAAATTTTTTTTAATGTTTTATTTATTTTGGGGGGGGAGGGGCAGAGAGAGAAGGAGACACTAAGTCCAAAGTCTGAGCTGTCAGCTCAGGTCCTGCTGCAGGGCTCGAACCCATGAGCCATGAAATCATGACCTGAGCTGAAACCAAGAGTCAGACGCTTAACTGATAGAGCCATCCAGGCACTCCACAATGCAATTTTTAAAAGGGCCAAAGACTTGAAAATATCCTTCACAGAAGAGAATACCCAATGGCCAGAAAATACATGAAAAGGTTCTCAGGATCCTGAATCATCAGGGAGATGCAAATTAAAAGTGCAGTGAGGGGGGCGCCTGGGTGGCTCAGTCGGTTAAGCCTCCGATTCGGCTCAGGTCAGATCTCACGTTCGTGGGTTCGAGCCCCGCATCGGGCTCTGTGCTGACAGCTGGCTCAGAGCCTGGAGCCTGCTTCCGGTTCTGTGTCTCCCTTCTCTGCTCCTCCCCCTCTCATGCTCTGTCTCTCTCTGTATCAAAAATAAATAAAACATTAAAAAAAAAAAGTGCAGTGAGGTATCACCCACCAGCATGGGTGAAATGAAGTAGACGCGACTGAGTGTTGGTGAGGGTTTGGAGCAGTGGGAGTGCTCGTGTGTTGCTTGCAGGACCATGAACTAGCACATTGACTCTGGAAACTCGTGAGTTTTCAGCACTCAAGCTGCACACGCATGCCCTGTAGCTAACTATGTATATCCCCGAAAGGAGCGCCTGCCGCTGTGTCCTGGAAGACGTGCACGAGAATATCCACGACAGAGTTGTGGGTAGGAGGCATTAGTGGGAAACGACCCAGATACCCCTCAAGAGTGAAATGGTTAAATATGTTGTAGAAATGAAAAGGGACATACTACTGCCTCCACGGTAAGACGATGTGCATCATTCAGGCAAAACAAAACCAAACAAATGCAAAGATCATGTAGTGAGCGCTTCCATTTCTACACAGTTCAAAACAGACCCAGCCCATCTCTGGGTCTGACTGAAGTCAGAATGATTAACTTGGGGCTGGATGAAAGGGCAAGGCACAAAGGAGGCTCATACTTTTTAAAAATCAGAATGGTGAGTGTAAAGATGTGTTCATTTTGTAAAAATTATCAAGCTATACGTTTGTGATTTGTTCCTTGTTCATGTATGTGTCACACTTCCATAAAAAGAAATCGAAATTGTTTGACTTATAGGAGGAAGGATTGGGGTGCTTGATGCTTGTCATTAAGCAAATACAGGGTTGCATTTAAAATAAGGAAGGGCGGTCCAGCTTCTATCCAGGTTAAGTGGAAAATCAAATGAGTGTAAGTTAAAGTAAGAGAGGATCTCACCAGGCCACAAGAAGGACTTGTTGAGAATAAGGTCAGTCAAATGCGATGGTCTGTGGGCAGATGGGCATCCTTTGTCCTAGAATCTTCAAGGAGAAAACAAACGGTGTCACAGCACCAAAGAGGTTCCGTGTCAAACTCATGAATAAAGTCAGACAAAATAACTATTTATTTGATTCTAAGACGCACGCTTTGTTATTTTTTAACATTTCTGAGATCTAGATGCATCGTAGAGTCCACAGCACTTTGCAATTAATGGTAGGGTCTGTCTTTCTCATCAGTGTGAGATTGTAAGACTGAAAGGCACCTTCAATTTGATGAAACATGGTAATAAAACCCCTTCTGGCTTTATGGTTCCCTGTGAGCCTCGCAGTGAGGGAGGCTTATTCCCTTAAGGAAGCGTTTTCTATTCCTCCTGAGGGCTGTTCACAGGAGGGTCAGAGGGGCCTCATCCATTATGAGCACTCAATAAATATTAAGCATCAGCCGTGGCCCACAGCCAGCTCTGAATAAAAATTGGCATATGTTAACATTTATTGCTCACGGATTTTGTGACTAATGATCTCTCTCTCTCTTTCTCCCTCTCTCTCTTTCTCCCTCTCTCTCTCCTTGCCCCCCCAATCTCTCGTCCACGTTCATAACGGTAGCCCCCACCAAGGTAGAACAGCGGGAGAGCCTATGGTGGATGACGCTTTCCTCTGCAGAGATAGAGGATGGGATGAGGGAGATGAGCCAGGAAGGAAGAGAGGTGCCCAGGACAGAGGCAAGGACAAGAGTCTTGATGTCAGAGCTCGTTGCCTCGCCAAGATCCCAGAAGCCATTTGTGCAGTTGAGATGCAGTGTTGGGGAATGTTTCTCCTGCAGAGAATGAAGGCAGGGGCTTGTGTATCAATGTGTGTCCACACTCAAAGACGGAATGTTCACCCCTGATCTATACTCCTGCTAGGAAGGCTGGCTCTGAGCTGGAGGAATGCAAGTCCAAGCCTTGATGGCCAAAGAACCCAAACCCATCACTGCAAGTGGAAGGCAGAGCATCTGTGTGTAGGTACCTGGGCTGGTGGTCTTGTCTTGCTGGGGTGCTTGTATTTGCCAGTCAGCAAGCAGAACCTTGTTTTCCCTGGCAGCCCGGGGAAAGGAGTAGAGATCTCACGTCATTCTCTGGTTGGAGATCAGATTGGCAGGAACACCCCAAGTTCTCTCATTTGGTGTTGGGTGCATAGAGTAATTGGGAAGTTAAAGAGGAGGCAGCTTAATGGACATTGGCCTGGCGTATATAGAGAGTTTGTACTATTTAATCACACAATGTGTTTTCTCCTGTTTCTCTGGGTGGGAAAGTTTCTAGGGGTGGGAATCAATGTCAGGAATGATGCCTGACAGATTTAGTAGAGATACCATCAGGAATCTGCATCTTGCGTTGTCTTTTGAGCTCTCTTAAACAGCTCTGGTTAGGAGAGGGAGGTGCAGGAAGCAAGAATCCGAGCCGCATCAGTGCTGCAGGCCCTCCTCGGCCGGGGCACTGGGGTCACTGGATCAAGAAGGGGAGGCTTGCTGTGATTTTTCTTTCTGCCTGAGATTCGGTTAGGAAGAGACAAGCAAAGAGCAAAGATCAAAGGTTTTGCTCTTCCAGTGGCACGGTGTGCCCCAGGCTTGGCTTTGGTCGTGAACGGCTGTTAATTACGGAGATGGATTGTCAGACCAGAAAGACAAGACTCAAATACCTAAAAGCCCTGCCATGACCTCCAGAGTGAAGTTAGTGGACAAAGAGCCACTACCTTGCTTCCCAAGGGGTGGCTAGAAGCTGCCAGAGAATTGGTACTGGCTGACCACCTCTGGGCCTTTGCCCCATTGACAGGGCCTTCCTGCCTCTTAAAACCCTCCCGAGACCTAGCTCATGATTCACCTCCTACCAACAAATGACACGTGCATGCAGGACCCTGGTAGATTCTGTGGGATGGGTGGGATCGTACTGGGGGGATGACTTGGTGCGTGTCTCCCCACCTCCTCCTCCTGGGCTCTTCCAAGACCTGCAGGTGAGCCTGGAAAACCTTTCCCCTAGGACAGCTAGACGTGGGTCACCCACTGCTTGTTGGAAGAGGGTTACTGCCAAAATAGCATAGATGGTGGAAACTATTGATTATTAGGTTCCGTAGCCATTGGTTTAAATGTGAGGCAGATAGATTTGGGTGCATATTTACAGAGTTGGCTTATTCCATTCCCAGATTAAAGAGTTATAGGCTTTGAAGGAGGACACACTCAGACAAGAACACAAAATCAAGAGACTTAGCAGCTTCTGACGGACCACAGGCGTCAGCAGTGGGGGCCTGTGCTGTGTTGTCCGATGATCCTTCGTGCCCTGAGACACTGCTCAGCCCCACATCCAGCCATCCCACGGGACAGCCCTCTGTCCAGTGGTCTGGAACACTTGGAAGTCTCCTGTCACTGAAACCAGTAAAGGTGGTAGTGCCCTAAGGGGAGGTCCCCGGCATGTCTAGGTTGGAATTAGATGGAGATGGTTAGGAATCTCATGAAGTTACCACAATGAGGTGTGCGTCGAGCCTGAGCTTGACTCCATTTGGACTTTCCTCTGTCTCTGTACGCTTGAGATGTTTTCCTTCTCTCTCATGATAAATATTACAGTGATCTGGGTAGAGACTATCTCTCCCAGTAGGGAAGAGATCATATTCTACTAATCTTTGGACCTTCTCTGTGCCTTATACATCAAAGCTATGGAAAAAAAGATATTTGCAGAAAACTGAAAGAAATCTTAAGGAGATTGGTTAGAGAATAAAATAGAAGGAAATTAAAAGTATGAGTCAAATCAGATCTTTGTATTTAGTTTTTTTTCTTAAAGTTTATTTATTTTGACAGAAAGAGCAGTGCAAGTGGAGGAAGGGCAGAAGGAGAAGGAAGAGAGAGAATCCCAGGCAGGCTCCATGCAGGTCTGAGCCTGATGCAGGGCTCAAACCCAGCAACCATCATGACCTGAGCCAAATTTGGACGTTTAACTGACTGAGCCACCCTGGTGTCCCTGTATTTAGATTTTATATTCTGTAGTCTTTTTTTTTTCATTTTTTATGTCTTTATTTTATTTTGAGAGAGAGAGAGAGACAGAGAGCGAATGGGGGAGGAGCAGAGAGAGAGGGAGACAGAATCTGGAGTAGGCTCCAGTCTCTGAGCTATCAGCAGGACCCTGAACCCACAGACTGTGAGATCATGACCTGAGCCGAAGTTGGATGCTTAACCAACTGAGCCATCCATGGGCCCTTTATTTAGATTTGATATTCTGTAGTCTTGCTACAAGTGCATCTTCTTTCACAGGTAATGGTTGCTGAAGTCATATTATGAAATATTCCTAGTCAGTCCAATAACTTGGCTTAGATACTTATTTCATCCTTATCGACATTTCATTCAATAGAAGAAAATGAAGCTTTGCTGGTTTATGGCACATCTTGGGTAGTTTGTCACAGATGGCTGCAGAAATGACCCTCAATTAATTGTGCCTCCCTGTAGCCACGCCCCTGGGTAGCTCCTCCCATCTGACTGTGGGATGGGCCATGTGACTTGCTTTGTCCAAAAGGACATTAACAGCTATAATGCAAGCAGAACCTGCCCCTTGTGAAGCAGGTTTCACCCGCTCTAGTTTCTGGGAACTTGTGTGAAGAAACTCCGTGTAGCTTCCTAGAGGAAAAAGCTTGTAGAGAGAGCCCCGGGGATGCCGTGTGAAAATGCAGACATGAAAGTGAGGCCATTCTAGACCATCAAGCCTCTGCCCAACCAGCCAAGAACAGAAGCATATCCTGTCAATATGCAAAATCCTGAGAAATAGTAAATATGCCGTAGTTTCAGGCCACTGAGTGTTCTAACACTTTGTTGTGCTGTAAGTGGCACCTGATACAGAGTCGAGCCCAGTAGTTGGCACAGATAAAAGAGTATTCCTGCTGTTTTCTCTCACAGATGATTTCAGACACTATCAAAGCATGTAAATATATTAAACAGAAGCTAATGCCGTGTCTCTTTCTGGTTCTGTGTCACGCTCTCTAGAGGAACGGTGGCCTCCATGGTCACTGAGCAGTGCTCCTTCCTACTGACCGGTGGTCATCAAGCGTGAACCTTCACTAATGTGAGAAGGCCGAGCTGAGGATGGGAAACTGTGGGGGAGCATCAGGCTGGGACCCGCCTGAAGAATGGGACAGCTGGTGTCCTATGCAAATCCCCAGTGCCCCATGTCCACTCCCACACGATAACCTCAGTCCCAACATGGCAAGGAGCTGATGCCTTGTCCTGGGGATTGAGCAGAAGGTGTTACAAAGTTCGACAGACTTCATGCCCCTTTCTCTAGCCCTGAATCCAGTCATCAAAGACAGGTTTTGCGTATCCTGGCCCTTGTAATATTCTTGGAGGTGCTTGCCACATTTTGTGAATGTTTCTGTTCCCTTTATGGTGACCCGATGCCTCGATTCCCATCCCACCCCAGTGACTTTAAGTAGGTCATTAAATTTTTGTGGCCGTCTCTGTAAAGAGAAGGGATGGTAAGACCCTACCTCCTCAAACATGAGCAGGTGGAACCATGGGTGTCCAGTGAAATGACCTCTACAGTCTCACAGCTTTCTCTCTGTCCCTAAGAGACTTTAGTTTGCACCCACTCTTGAACCTGCTTCACAACTACATTGAGTCTGCTTGATAGCTTGTGAGGACCCACAGCACAAAGAGAATCGATGTGCGATGGCACCACAGGACCTGCCCGTGCAGAATATGGAACTTAGGCTTTTAAGGAAGAGGAATGGCACCAGTGGGGCCCACGGTCTCCTGACTGCCTTCAAGTGGGCACAGGGCTAGGCTGCCTGATCACTTTTACTGAACAAGTGAACATGGACATCGGTCCAGGACAGTGAGCAGCTTCTCATGGGCACCACGTACTCGTTCAGATGCAAGACATTGAGAACCGTGGCTCATGTGTAAACTGGAGGTTCGTATCCAGAGAGAAAGAGTTCCCCAGACACCCTTCAGTCTTTACTTGAAGGTCACATAGTTGTGAACTGATTGAGAAGTTACGGGTTGCTTCCTTAAAACAAGACCTGGCAAGAGCTGGTCTGTCTACAGTGATTTAAAGGGGGAGGAAAGCTCTGGGGAAAGCTTGACTTTCAAATTGCTTTATGGAGTTTTTTAATAACTGAATTGGTAATAACTTTTGTAGAAGTGGATTGAAATGTTCACCTGGAGCTTTGGTCCGTGGACATCATTGAACTTGTGGCGAGGTGCAGGATTATGGCTTTAGAGATACTGAGAAAGGGGTATTCGCCTGCCTTTCAAGGTATAATGAATATATTCTTTGAATGTTAATAATAATAAAGATGTTTGAAATCCCGCATTTGGTATGCCCCACCACGTACCAGCCCTCAGAATTCAAGGCCAACTCTGCTTTAGTATGTAACACGCCATTGATGCTTTGAGGGCAAGTTTTTTCTCCTATGAACCACTTGGTTAACATTTTTAACATGCCGGAAGCTGAAAAGTGTTAATTGACTGCTAATTATTAATAGCACATACGCAGCAAATTCTTTGTTTCAGAAATGCATGGATGTTGGCAATCCTTTACAGAAGAGTTTTCAGAAACAGATCATTTTAGATGTTAAATATTTCTCATCTGAGACATTGAGGCATGGGTAGTTGGACCCTAAGGGAAGAAAAGAATACCTCAAAGTTGTTGAGCTGATTGGGAAACATGGTAACCCACCTATAAGGTCTCAAGGTCAACATTTCTGCGTTTCTACATTAAAGTACACATCCATCTTCCTTTTCTAAGAATTCTGATCTTCTTTGGTTGACTGGAGAAATGGGAGTGTACGTCACGAGGTGTTTAAGTGAAGCGGGTCTGGAGACAAAGCCACTGCGATGAACAGAGTAGTGATGTGTACTGTCTTTTGTCTTTCCTCTTTAGTGCTATCCAATAAAACTTTCTACAGTGATGGAAATGTGCTGTATCTGCTCTGTCCAATACAGCTATTGAGCACTTGAAATGTGATCAGTGTGACGGAGCTACTGAATGTTTCATTTCATTTTAATTAATTTAAATTTGAATAGCCACATATGGTTAGTGGTTACCATATTGGACAGGACAGCTTTAGAGCATGAAGAATTCATGCCACTGTGGAATTTGTCTGGACTCTCAATGTGCTACCTGGGGCCACATCGACTTAGTGCTCTTGGAGCCCGGATAGGACTCCAGAAATTGTGCTGGGGAGGAAGTACTGTTTTAGGATCATTTCAGTGAGGGGTCTAGAGAGCTGATTCAAGCCAAATCTAATAAAAATCCCCTCTCCTGGAAATGTTTAAGAATAAGTATAGAACTATCATTTAAAAAAAGATAACAGTATGAGAATGTGGAATAATTAGAAGCCTCATACACTGCTGGTGGGAATGAAAAATAGTGCAACTGCTTTAGAAAACTGTGTGTCCCTTTCTCAACAGGTTAGACGTAGAGTTACTGCATGACCTTGCAATCCTATCCAAGAGAAATGGAAACCCATGTCCACATAAAACTTGTACACTGTTCATAGCGGCGTGATTCATAATAGCCAAAACGTTGAACAACTCAAATGTCCACCAACTGATGAATGGGTCACTACAATGTGGTGTATCCATACAGGGGAATATTACCTGCCAATAAAAAGGAGTGACGTACCAATATTTACTATAGCATGGGTGCATCTTGAAAATATTACGCTAAGTGAAAAAAGGCATTACAAAGGATGTCATGCTGTATGATTCTATTTATGTGAAATGTCCAGATATAGACAGTGGTCGCCTAGAGCCTGGGTGGGGGAGTGAGAGGGAAGTAGGGAGTTATGGGAGTGGAGTTTGTTCTGGGAATAATAAAGAAGTTCTAAAACTGTGGATATGGTTGAACGCCTCTGTGACTATACTAAAAACCATTGATTTGTACACTTAAGTGGGTGGATTGTATGTAAATGTATGTGGATTATATCCTAATCAAGTTGTTACACTTAAGCATATCATAAATGAAGGGGCACCTGGGTGGCTCAGTTCGTTAAGTGTCTGACCCTTGATTTCAGCTCATGGTTTTCATGAGCTCCTGGTTCATGGGATCGAGCCCCATGTCAGGCTCTGCACTGACAGTGCGGAGCCTTCTTGGGATTCTCCACCCCGCCCCCCCGCCCCTTTCGCAATCACATACACACTCTCAAATAAGTGAACTTAAAATTTAAAAATATCATAAATGAAATTAAAAGGCAAATGGAATCAAGCAAAGAAAAACAGAAAAAGTATAGAGACTCCCTCCCCTCCCCCCCCCACAGGAGTATGTGCAGAGTCCCGGGTGAGATTTCCAGATGATGCTTCATTTGCGCTCTCCTCTCTGCTAACTTGTTATGTGTCGGTTTTCATTTATTAACTGTGGGTGGGTAGAGGTTTGATTATAGCTATGGATTAAAATAATGACTTGGAGAGGCAATTAATTCCTAATCTAAAGTGTTTTGAGGCCCTCGATTTAATATGTGGACAAAATGAAAATGAAAATTCATTTGTCATTCACTCATCCAGCAAATATTTAGTGAGTGCATACTAGGTGCCTGAGACTGTTCTCAACCATGGATAGCCATGAACAGGACAGAGGAGATCCCCGCCCTCCCCGAGGGCAATCCAAACCCAAGGTGCTGGGTTGGACCCATGGGAGTCCATTGGTCAGGGCCCTGGAAGGAGACTGATAGCACACTCCACTTGGGTAATCTTAGGAGAGTTTTAAAAAGGGTGGTTTATAGCATGTGAACGGGGGGTGGTGTGGAGCCCTAGGACCTGTGTTAGCAGCGTCTCCCTGCCAGAGGTGGTGAGGTGAGGCCAGGTTATGGACGGTGGAAAGTGATGGGTGGGTGGAGAGACAGGACACCTGCAGGAACTGAACTCAACTGGCCCATAAAGGGCCACAGGGAGGAGCCAGGGGAGTCAGAACCCCAAATTCCCTCCTTTCTACATCCTACCTGTGGTCCATTCTGGATGAGCCCAACTGGAAGCCAGAGGGAAGGGAACCCTGTCAGCACAGGTGGAGAAGGTTGGGGTGGACCTAGAGAGGTAGGTGGGTGATGTCCAGTATCGGGGGACCCAAGGCTGAGAAGGTTCCGCTTCTAACCGACACACTTGAGATCTTTAGGGCTGATGGAGATGAAGAGTTAACATATTTCATGGCTTCTGAGAAGACCCCAAGTAAAGGTCCAATGTGAGCAGTCCTTAAAGGGTTTTCCCAGGCAAAGAGGGCAGTTCTGGGGCACGCATCTCACTGTGAGCTTGTTCAGTGGGTGCTCAGCTCACAGCATACCTCAACGTCTCCATAGCCTTACATCCCACTCAGAATGTACCCAACGTCTTGCCAGGGCCTACAGTGTCCCGCATGGTCTCACACCCTCCCACTCAGATCTGGTCTGCTGCTCTGGCTCCCTTGCCCATGCCCCGGTCACATGGGCCATCAGGAGCCATCTGGTTTGATCTCTGTCTTCACTCACACCTACTTCTCAGCAACAAAACTCCCCCCCCCCGCCCCCCCGCTCTGCACCACTGCTCTGCGTGACACTCCCTATCCTAGCTCCCTCCCTTGTCACATATGCTCAACGTTTTTACCTGTGTATTTGGTTCACTGTCTGCTTCTCTTGGCAGAATGGGAGAACTACGGGGCTGGGGTGTTTGTCTCTTTCGTTTGCTATTGTCTTCCCAGCACCCAGAACAGTCCTGGCACTTGGTAGATGCTTGATGAATAGTTAGTGAGAAAGCAGTAACAGCTAACACCCATGGAGGGTTTACTATGGGCCAGGTGCTGCACTAAATGATTTACATGCATTGTGTTATTATTACCCTCATTTTACAAATGAGGAAATGGAGGCACAGAGAATGAAATATTTTGCCCAAAGTAACTCAGCCTGTAAGTGGCAGAGACAGGATCTTTTTTAACTGGTAGTTCTGGACGTCTTTGGTGAGGACTGTTCTACTTCCCTTTTCAAAATTGTTGAGGACTCCATTTGTTTATGTAGGCTCTATCTCTATTTGTTGAATTAGAAATGAAAACTCAGAAAATTTAAAACATTCATTTACTTTATCATTGAACAGAACAGTAGTATCTCTATTACATGTTGACATAACATTTTTTATTAAAAATAACTATCCTTGAGAATTATATGCATTTTTGCATATTTCTGTAATATCTGGGTTAATAGAAACTAAGTGGATTCTCACATCTGCTTCTCCATGCAATCTGTCGTACGATGTTGTTTAGATTGAAGTATGTAGGAAAAGCAGAGGTACTAGGAATACACAGCTGGGAAAGGAGGGATATTTTAACAGACTTTTCATGTAATTGTGGATAAACTTCCTTGGTTCTATGCTATAGCTTATCAAGTGGTGGTTTTCTAAAGGTTAGATATCATGTATCCTATGCAAATATAAAACCACATCTGCGAACTTCTCTTACTTTGTTTATTTCTTTTTCAGTGTCTATTTATTTTTGAGAGAGAGAGACAGTTTGTGAGTAGGGGAGGGGCTGAGAGAGTGGGAGACATAGAATCCGAAGCAGGCTCCAGGCTTTGAGCTGTCAGCATAGAGTTTGACACTGTATTCGAACTCGTGAACCATGAGATCATGACCTGAGCTGAAGTTGGATGCTTAATCGACTGAGCCACCCAGGCATCTCACTTTGTTACTTAGAACACATTTGTTGGTCTTAACACTTGAATGCATCATTTATCCACATATGATTTTGTAACACCATGCATGGGTGATTGGAAAAATACTGATTCCGAGTTATACCAATTTTCTAAATGTTGGCGCATTTTGTTTTACTGTAGAAAAATGAATTCGTTGATATCACCACTGATTTCATCAGAAAACTCTTTAATTGTTGAGAAGCTGTCAAGGTCAAGAAGGCATATACAAGTTTTCAAAATTCTAATTTCACATGAGAGTTCAAATTTTGTCATTGGCAACTAAGATTATCAGTAGTTTTCCTTAAAGTAACAGGTTAAGTTTATTCATTAAGAAAAAAGTGGGGGCTTCTGGGTGGCTCAATCAGTCAAGCATCTGACTCTTGGTTTTGGCTCAGATGATGATCTCACGATTGTTGAGTTCAAGCCCCACATCGGGATCAGTGCTGGTGGCTCAGAGCCTGCTTGGGATTCTCTCTCCTTCTCTCTGCCTCTTAACTGCTTGTGCGCATGCTCTCTCTCTCTCTTTCTTAATAAATAAATAAATAAATAAACGAACAAACTTATAAACACGTGTGCCTGAAAAGCTATAGTTTGTCAGTCAGTTGTGCATTCAAATTAAAATGGTATCTCATGAAAACAATGGCTAGTTCAATTGGCAACTATAATAGTTCATTGTACAGGTGTTTTCCTTGGGATGACCGATACACTATATGTGTTATTTTTACTGTCATTTTACAAATGAGGAAACGGAGGCACAGAGGATGAAGTATTTTGCCCAAAGCAACTCAGCCTGTAAGTGGCAGAGACGAGATCTTTTTAGCTAGTGGTTCTGGAAGTTTTTGGTGAGGACTATTCTACTTCCCTTTTCAAAATTGTTGAGGACTCCATTTGTTTATATAGGCTGTATCTATATTTGTTGAATTAGAAATGAAAACTAAGAAAAATTTAAAACATTATAGCTAAAGTGAACTCATTATATCACACAGAATACTAAAAAGTGAGTCCCCAAGGGTAGCTACATAATAAAACCAGTAATGTTTTTGGTTTTATCAAAAACATGCTAAAGGACATTGGCATTTTCTGTCCATGCTCTGAGATGTGGTGCGGAAGGGTAAGGTGACGCCAGCAGAGCTGGATGCCATGGCCTCCACGCACATTAGCTACCTGTTGTATCCACTGTTACTTCTGACATCAGTGCCAATGTCTACTCAGTGGGGGAGGCAGATAACTTCTTGGTGATGTTATAGGAATAATTTAAACCTGTGGAACTCTAAAAGGATCATGAAGGGGCTCCTGGATGGCTCAGTCAGTTAAGCATCTGGCTTTGGCTCAGGTCATGATCTCACAGTTCATGGGTTCAAGCCCCGCGTCGGGCTCTGTGCTGACAGCTTAGAGCCTGGAGCTGCTTTGGATTCTGTGTCTCCCTCTCTCTCTGACCCTCCCCTGTTCGCGCTGTCTCTCTCTATCAAAAATAAATAAAAAACAAAAAAAAATTTAAAAAAAAGGATCATGAAGAACTCCATAGTTTTGAGAACTACAATTTTAAGGGATGCCTACTTTTAAATAGTTCCTCTTGAAGCAGTTAGGTCATTGCCTTGACTATTCCAATGGCTCTTTCCCCAGATTATGTTCTTCATCATATCATTGAATACGAGAGTTGGAAAATGAAATTCAGGAGCTACCTGGCTTCTCTGGTTCTTGTAGGTTCATCGTGGAAATGCGGGGATGTCCTTCAGTATGCGTACAAATAGTGCAAAATGAACACCCCAAACAACAGCTACGTCATTGAAATCTTTGAAACTCATTCAGCTAAGAGTTATGTAAACCATAGTCTTACTTCCATCCTTCCCCTCACTCCCGATTCAAAAAGGATATTATGCTGCTAGCCTGCATCCTATGGACAAATCCTTAGAGCCTCTCAGTGTTCTTGGGAGTAGATTACATAGCAGGTGGAATGCCCAGACCTCTTTGTTTTCCGAGTCGTAGTCAGTCTCCCAATTTTATTGCCAAGAAAGTCGATACTGGTTAACCCATCCCAGAATAACCTTCAGAAACGACACAGATGGCCTGTAGTATCTTGTTGCTCAAAGACAGAGATGCGATAGTTACAGGTCACAACCAACACGAGGCAGCCCGCGGCCGCTGGTTAGAAACAGACTGCCCGATGACGTCATGATAACAGGCTACACTTGTTTTCTCCCCCGCGCGTTCTAAGACCAAAATCATTTCTCCTACTGATTCTAACCTGCATGAATGACATTATTCATTTTTTAATTTCATTTCATATCTCAAAGGACATTCTTTTAACCATGACATCAGTACAATCCCTGATGAGTGAGTGTTCTGCCGTGAAAGTTGCTTTCCGTACCTGCAGGCAGAACTCCCGGGAAGCTGGCCCCCCCCCCCCCAGACCCAGTGTTCACGGACTCTCCCCCGAAACCACATTGCCCCTGAATTGCTACTCTGTAGTTTGAGCTATTTCTTCTGCTGAATTTCAAAGCTACTGATTTGGGTCTCAGGAGTGGCCACTCTACCTTGATTTATAGATGGAATTTTTAAATTTAAAGATCTCATTTAAAGTCTTTTTAAAACCTATACTGCGATAGAATTTTATTATTTATTATTTTGAGTTTTCCTTTGTATCCTCTTGCAGCTCTCTTTCCTAAGGAGCCCCATTCTCTGGGTTTCTGGTGGCCCCTCTCTTCTTGGGTTGTTGGGTCCTCTCATCCCAAGGCCCTAATCATTTTCCGGCCCTGAGCCCAGAGGCAGCCATGTCACAACTGGCAGGAGGCTCTGTCTCTAAGGGCAAGTGTTGCTATGGCAGCAGCAGGACACCGGGAAACCTGGCAGCCTCCCTTTCTAGCTATGGAGGCTGGGATAGGGTGCTCTTTAGGGCTGGGATCTGGGGAAGGGTACCACAGCCTGTCTTTTCCCTTCTCTGGGATGTCTTCCCAGGGCCTCTTACGCAGGCTACTCCTACCAGGGACCCAGGGATCACCAAGGAGTGGGCACATTGGAACCTTTCCAGGGTCTTTCACAACCAACCTCACCTTGTACCCTGCAGGGCTGGCCCTGCCCATCCCCCCAGACCCAACAGCAGAGCCTTTCAGTGGAGGGCACTGAGCTTGGTCTGGAGTTGGAGGGAAGAGGGCTGGAGTCCAAGAAATGCCTTCCCTCCACTGCATCGCCTCTGGTTTGGCACCTCAGGGTGCGTGTTTCATTGGGTGTGTTTACACTCATCCATATTCATGACTTGTTGGCCCAAATTCTGTCTCTACTTGGAATAAACATGAAGCCATTTTTCAGAATTAAGGGTTTCTTTCCCCCCATGTCTTGGTTATAAGGTTAACAATGGCCATTAAGTGATTAGTGTGACTGAAGTCATGGACACACATCCCTTTGAAAGTCAAGTTCTCTGGAATGTGTGCAATCCATTTTATTATGAAGTGTCCTTTACAGACAGTTTTGCCTTTTTTTTCTGAGCTTTTCTGGTGTGGCACCAGATCAGAAGGGTACGCTGGAGTGAAATGTCTACATTTTATGCAGAGGCTGCGTGACCAGATCCCAAGATCCATTAATGGAAAAGTATGCATGCCTCTTGTGCCCTATTATGAAAATGTGCCTTATCTTACCTGATTAAACTGTCAGCTCTTATTAAAATGGATTTGTGTAGCGAGAGAAACTCAAGATTGGTAGTACTTGCAGAGAAGTCTTGATTAATTGTTACCTCAGCAAAATCTGGGTCTATTATCAGAACTGCAGCCTTCCTGACCCTTAGGAAGTGGAGCTGGGTGCAAAATCCAATTGTCCAGCTCTGTGGCCTCTGAGGAAAAATTGTAAAGCGCCCTAAGTGAACTTTGCTAGTCGTCTGGGGAAAGGGGAGGAGACCACATGTTCATCTGCATTTCTGTGTCTTATAGATTATCTTTCTTGTCTTGAATAAGAGAGATGAGGTTCTCCCTGAAGATTAGAGACTTCTGTGAGCAATTTTCTCTTTTAAATAAGTGCATATATCCAAGGTTTGTTTTCCCCCCCTTTAACTAAAGATCAAGTCTGAGAAAGGAAATAAAGGATCAAGACAGCCCGACACCCAGGTAAAAAATATTGGATAAGTGACTTGAAGGCTTTTTTTTTCCTTTTCGTTGTGAAAATGTGGCACCGAAGAGGGCTCCCAGGTGACGTAGAAGGTTCATGTTTTCCCTCGTAGCCCGGCTTTGCTTAGATGTCAAGGGATAGTCAGGTAGGTGGTCAGGACCAGGCTGCCACCAGGAGAGCTGACACAGGCCACGTGTCTTCTCTGAACCTGCATTTCTGGAAGGAGCCTGGGCCGGCTCCAGCGGGGGTGGAAATACAAACATCCTGAGGGAAGTGCGTGCCGCGGAAAGCCGTGTTTGGGGAAAAGGGACACGAGCATTTCTTCTCAAGCTCCCCAACCTAATTTTATCTCTGTCTTTGTGCCCACCCGCCTTGACGTGCCTGTGTCCCCCCCGCCCCACCACTTTGAATCCAGAGGCGAAGTCAGCCACGAAGCAGCCTCTGATGTCGGCTTTCAGGGACGGCTTCTTGTCCTTCCAGCACCTTCCTCTGCTCCCAGCTCTTTCTGGCATTCAGCAGAAGCTTCCCCCAAATCCTAATAATGTGCGGCTTCAGCCACACTTCTGTGACTGCCTTTTAGGTCTGGAAGCAGTAAAAGATTTTTTCTTTTCTTTTCTTTTTTTTTTTTTTTTTTTTTAGTGTAAGATTATTTTTTCAAAGATAAAATACAGATGGATACCATCTAGGAATAATTGCTGAGGGCTGTTTTCAGCACTCGTGAATGCACTTAACCTCCATGCAAGCCTGGGGAACAGGTGCAACTTGTAGACCCCTTTACGTACAAGGGAAAGTGAGGCATAGAGGGCGTGGGCATCTCAACTAAGGGCAGCAAGTGGGGGCAGCCAGGAGTCAAAGTCTGGTACAGTGTCTTATGCAGGACACACGGTGACAGGATGATACCTTCACTTCCGCCCCCAGGCTGGCGCGCTCCTCTCTTTCTCCTAGCGATTGATGTAAAACACCACCCCGCCCCCTCTCCCGCTTACCCTCTTCGGTCCCTGCTGTGGCCGCTCCCCAGGGCGGCAGCGTTCATGTCACCAAGTGTTCCTTATTCTGAATCTTGGAAACTTCCCACTGAGAATGCATTGTATCTAGACATGACCGTGTTTCTCCAAATCCGAGGTCCACTGACGGTAACCGTTATTTTATGTGCAGCTGAGAAAGACTCAAAAAGAAAACCAAAAACATGTCGACTTAACTATGACACATCATCTTGGACTTCGGAGAGGTCCAGTTGCTTCCAGCAATTTGGGCTACTTGGCTGATAAACAGCATCCTCAGCCCTTGTGCGGACGGTTGTCTGACAAACGAGGAAGCAGTGATTGGCTCAGCCCCTGGGGTGGGGTGGGGGCTGTAAGCTCCGGGGACCCCGCGGTGTGCATGTGAGCAGGGCTCTGCAGCCACACCTCCCCGGCTGAGACCCCGGTGGGCCATCGCACAGCCAGCTGAGCCTGGGGGTCTTGCCCTTGCTCCGCTTTCCCCTCGAGGTAGGAGAGGAGGAGTTCTGAGCAAAGCCCGGGGCCGGGAGCAGAACTGCTCGCTCCCTGTCTGTCTGGTTTATGCTGGCGCTCACAGCGTGCTGCTCAGCAAGGCGCATGCGCAGGGGTTAAGGGCCGAGGTTCCCAGCAGCACCCTCATCTCACTGTATGTAGCTCAGCACCCAGGAGCCGCTGTCACAGCTAATACCCCTGCCCCAGACGTGATTCATCAAAGGGGCTCATCCTGGAAGGGGAGCAGACAGTCCAGGGGATGTTTCCCTGGAGCTTGGTCTGTGGACCTCAATCAGGACACATCTGCTCTCCAGTGTGGAGGAGGCTGACTGTGGAGAGGACATTTGCTAGCAGCTGCTCGGCAATGCATGTTGCTTCTGCGAGGTGCATGTTCCATGCCCTTTCGGCCTGCAGGAAACGGTGGCATGTGGAGTTGACACTGGTTACGCATGATGGCGAGCTGGGGTGTGGGAACGTGGGGTGTGTCTTCCCAGGCTCCCCCAGGCTGTTCCCCGCCGGGTGAGTGAGACGCCCCGGCCTTGGCATCATTAGGTGTCCTTGTGGTTCCGTGGAGGGCAGCTTGCTGCTTATTCTGGGTTCTCCCTAGAATGTCTATGTGGGGGGGGGAGCCTCAGGGCTTGCAGCTTTATTCAACCTCTGGGTTCTAGGGCGTAACTAGAACAGTCATCTTATTAACATTTTAAAAATTAGTCGTTTAAAAAATTTTTTAAGTTTTTTTATTTTTGGGAGAGACAGAGACAGCACGATCGGGGGGAGGAGCAGAAAGAAGAGAGGGAGAGAGAGAATCCCAAGCAGGCTCTGTGCTATCAGCGGAAAGCCTGATGAGGGGCTTGAACTCACCAGCCCGTGAGATCATGCCCTGAGCAGAGATCAAGAGTCGGATGTTTAACCGACCAAGCCACCCAGGTGCCCCTAAAAACTGAGTTGTTTAAATCAAACAAGAGAATTGATGTGTAAATGTACCACAGTGGCAAGGAACTGGTCGGTTGAGCTCAAGCATTCTATATGATGCTTTGGGAAAGAAATGGAGACAAACACTAACACGGCTCCAAACTTTAGGCCCTTAATTAACGTGAGACATTGCGTTTAAGCCCCGACGCACACATGCACACACGCTTCCTTAGTGCGTCGGTGGGCCTGCAGAACATCTTACAGATTTTCTGGTTTAAACAGAAAGGAGGATTTAGGTATCTTTTTTTTGTCCCCTCTTGGTTTGAAATTCTGGGAGTGAGATGCATTTTCCCTAGTTGGGGGGAGCAGGAGCCTGAGGCCAGTTGCTGCTTGGCTTTGCTTTGGGTGTGTGAGTTCACCCATGAGCCTCTCGCCGCCTCTGTCTTTTGTTCCCTGAGTGTCTTCCCTGCACACAGCACAAGGTTCTGCACGCTCCAGGGCTCAGTGCGGGTGTCCGTCTGGCCACAGGAGGAGATAACAATATTGCCCTTCGGAGTTTGCTTAGCATCTTCCTGGGGGAGCGAAGACCCACACAGCTCCGAACCCCTGAACTCAGCACGCCAGCCATAGTCGCTGGCCACCTGCTGGCCCTCTTGGCCACAAGGAAAGTCACCCACCTGCACGCCCCCCCCCCCCATGGCTCCCACTAGCTGAGCCCTCTTTGTGGTTTAATCCAAATAACTTGACTGCAGTGGCCCGTGAGACAATTCTTAGGGCACGTGATGGGCAGTTACACCTTGGAACTTTAAAAATATCTCCTCTATGAAATGGTGAAAAGAGAGTGGTATCGTCGTCTTCCTCCTGTATTTCCCATCCATCGCCAAGCTTTGTTCTGAGAATGAAAACAAGCGCCTTGTGCTTTCTTGGATGGAAAACCCACGCCAATGCTACCCTCCCAAACCGCATTCTCTGGCTCGTCCTTTTAAAGGAGTGTGAGTGTTTGTTGCATAATGAAGGAAAAAACGCACTTTAATTAATATTAACAATTGGAGGGGGATTAGTGCCAAATCCCCTATTACCAGCTATTCGAATCCACCTTTAACTGTGCACACGGCTCTCAGGGAAGCACTTAAAACCCTACAAAGCACAGGGGACAACCAGGGGGAAGTGCCTCTCCCCGCGTCTCCGAGGAGTGCACGTGGGTGCCGGCCAGCCTGTCTCCTGGTCTTTCTAGCAGGCTGCGTTTCCATCTATTGACCGGCTCCCGGCGCTGCTTCGAGAGCCATGGCTTCCCACCAGCGGAACTCCAGTGGGCCCAGCATCCCGTCTCTGTAGTGCATGGAGTTCTGATGTTTCTTTATTTTTGAGAGAGGGAGAGAGAGGGAGACAGAGCATGAGAGGGGGAGGGGCAGAGAGAGAGGGAGGGGCAGAGAGAGAGGGAGACACAGAATCTGAAGCAGGCTCCAGGCTCTGAGCTGTCAGCACAGAGCCCGACACGGGGCTCGAACTGACAGACCACGAGATCATGACCTGAGCCAAAATTGGATGCCCAACCGACTGAGCCACCCAGGCGCCCCACGATGTCTTCGTGTTTCTACATTATGGCCAACAGAATACCGACTTGAAGTTTGCCAGCAGATACATGTGAAGGTTTGTTTTGAACTCAGAGCACAACTGAATTATAGACAACCGCCACCAGCAAATCCTTCAACATTTAATTAGAAAGGGGAGAGAGAAAGGGAGGGAAGGAGAGAGAGGAGGGTAAGAGGTGGGGGGAAGGAAGGAGGGAGGGATAGAAGGAAGGAAAAAGAGACCCCCCCCCCCCCCCGCCGCATCCTGGTGCCAGAGCTGGGAATGCTCCCTGGCAAACTCATTAATTTTGCTCAGTTTTGACAGCCTGCTTCAGTCTGTTCAGAAACGCCACTCCTAAATAAGCCCGTCCATGAGCTGATAAGTGCTTCCTTCCTAAAGACCAGCTCACATGCCAGTTGCAAATGAGACGGTGTGCTGAAACAGTAGCTTAATTACAGGTCTGGCAGCAGAGGACGCAGGAAACGTGTGAGAACCCAGGGAGCGCGGGCAAGGGGCGGGAAGCCGCGCAGGTGTGATGGGCGTTAAATCACATCCTGTTGGATGGCGTAGCTGGGGGACGAGGTGGGTTTTGTTCTAAATCTCTGCTTCCAGTGGACTTGGGTTTGAAGATAGCAATTCCCACATGGTCAGATTATAGGATGCTCAGGAAAGAAAGATGTCAAAAGGGTATTTGCTGTGCCTTGCTCTCTTCCAAGAAAAGCACACCGGATGTAATTACTCACCCGAGTTTCTAGCACAACGCACAGAAGGGTCAAAGGCCAGTTCTGCCCTATTGGTCATCTTGGTGCTGGATCGAATGGTGCTCGGTGTCCTGTGTGCGGGACTGGCCATGTCACTGGCTGGTGTCGATGCACGAAGACCGCAGGCAGGTCTCCAGGGCACCGGGCTAGTTTACAAAAGGGCAAGGCATGTCATCCTGACCTTCCTCTTCTTCGGACACGCTTTATGAGAGCAGCAGCTCACAGAAATGCCCCGAAAGTGGGGCATCTGGATGTTTATGAAGCATCTGACCTGGTCTTTCACGATATGGAGGGACAAGCAGAGAAACGTGGACTGGGTGGATTCACGGTGGAGCGAAGAGCCTTGTTCCAGCCCCGCTTGGTGGAGGGGGGCTCTTGTGCTGTAATGTACCTCATCTTGTTTCAGCCTGGCGGCAGTGACCTTGATGGCACGGTCTCTGATCAGATTTGGGAGGAGTTACTTCTGTGCTGAGTGACGTGCTGGATGACTCGGGTTTAATGGGGAGAAGCACAGTCGTTTCTCCAAACCCGGTCAGCCGCTAAGTTTGGTTGACATGTTCTCTTAGGACTTGCTCAAATGCACCCTCATTGCCATCATCACCACGTTAGCCCAGCCATGGCCATCGGGTGTCTGCTTAGCCAGTCTCTCCCCCTCTCCTCCAGCCCCTTTCCAGTTTCTCTCTTCGGGGTAGCCAGCTGTCTTTTAAAAATGCCAATCGGGTGGAGCTAATTAGCTACAGCGCTTTTCCCGCCCGTAGAACAAATCCGGGTAATTAGTGCTGCTCCCCAAGGCTGGGTGGCATCTGGCACCAGCCTCCTCCCAGCCTCCAGGCTGGCTGTCCTCCGCCTCTCGGCCCCAGCCATGCGGTTCCACAACCCCCTGTGTTCTCTCCCCTCCAGCTCCTGAGCACCCGGATGCTGCTCCTCAAACACCCATCTGTTCCTTTTTATTGCCGAGTAATATTCCACAGCATGGATGCACCACTGTCGTAAGGAATGCGGTTGTAAACATTTTGATACAAGTTGTTGTGTGGACATCCGTCTTCATTTGGGGAGGGAGATAAATCCCTAGGATTGAAAGTTCTGGGTTGTGTTGGGAACGTTTGTAGTTTATCCTTATAAGACTTTGTTTTCCCAAGTGAACGGTACCATTTTACAATCCCCACAGCCATGCAGGAATGTGTTTGCATTTCTCCACATGCCCATCAACACGTGATACTGCCAGTATTTTTAGTTTAGGCCATTGATGTGCATTTCCCTGATGACCAAATTGGCGAGCATCTTCCCACAGACTCGTCATTTCTTTCTATTTATGAAGAGTTTAAAATTGAGTTGCCTTCTTACGGAGTTCGTGATAAAAGTTTGCTGTAGTGTGTTGGTGGAGGTCTTTGGCCAGATACAACTAGTGCAAATATTCTCTTCCAGTCTGCAGCCTGCCTCTCCCGTGTCTGAATGGTGGCTCTCAAAGAACAGATTCTAGTTGTGATGCCGTCCAATTAGCATCTTTTTTTCTTTTATGGTCAGTGTTTCTGGAGTTCTAGGAAATCTGTCCTACTCCAAGGCATTAAGATTTTCTCTTATGTTTTATTCTGTAAGTTTTATGGTTTTGGCTTTTAAATTCAGATCTAAATGAATTTCAGATGAATTTTTGTGTACAGTGTGAACTAAGTCTTGAGGTTCATTTTTTTCTAAGTGGATAGTCCAGTGGGTTATTTTCTTTATATTTTTAAATTTTTTAAATGGTTTTATTCA
Organism: Suricata suricatta; assembly: GCF_006229205.1. Classification (NCBI taxonomy): domain Eukaryota; kingdom Metazoa; phylum Chordata; class Mammalia; order Carnivora; family Herpestidae; genus Suricata; species Suricata suricatta. The sequence continues at coordinate 181,191,886 of NC_043701.1, read as the reverse complement.
TTTTTTGAGAGAGAGAGGGCACAAACAGGGAGGGACAGAGAGCAAGGGAGACACAGAATCTGAAGCAGGCTCCAGGCTCTGAGCTGTCAGCATGGAGCCTGACGCAGGGCTTGAATCCACAAACCGTGAGATCATGACTTGAGTGGAAGTTGGCCGCTTAACCAACTGAGCCACCCAGGCACACCTGCCTATGGGTTATTTTCTAAATGATGCCATCCAGTGAGCTTGAGGGTTCCCAGTGCTTCTGATTGGGAGCCAAGCTGGGATAGGTGTCCGTGGACAAGGGTGTTAGGGTAGGTCTTGGGGAGACCCTGTATTGTCCCCCAATCCTAAGTGTGACCCCTTCACCTTTGTCCCTGCCTTCACTGGTCTTCTGCACAGGGTCTCATCTGAACAAAGTGCTCCACATCTAACGGTGTTGGAGTTCTGCCTTCTCCCTAAGTTACAAGATGGGGCGAGGCTGCGGTTTGGCCAGGTGAGTCTGTGTCACAACGGAGCTGGGGGCCAGCGCCTCCTGCCTCCTGGCCAGGCACCTTCCCGGCCCTGCCTCCACGCTGCCCCGGGTTCAGAGCGGCTAGAGAGCCCACAAAATCCCTGCTCTGCAGTTTGCCTTTTCAGCATTTTAATCATTGGAAACGGGCAACCCGTAAAGCTAAATAATTTAGATCCTCTTTTTCTGATGCCGTCACTTGCGGGGGAGATAAACGATGGGTTTGTCAGGAGGGGTGGCGGCCGTCCAAAGGCTATGCAAGCACATTCTGAATCTCCGTGGAAGAGCCCAATCTATCAATCAATGTGGAGCAGAGGTCAGCTTCGTGGGTATCAATTAGAATTTTTGGTCCACTTGGTGAAATGCAGCCTGACATTCTAATGATCCGCTCGGGATTCCAAAGACTCTGTATTCTTGCCACCTAACTAATAAGCATAAGTGCAGGTGGAAGCACAATGAGGGCTGAATTCCACAGTTCAAGGACAAGGCCAGAGAATTCCGGGAGCCCTTAATGAGGGCTTTTCAATGGCAGATGAGAACATGATACGTTCCCTTTGCAGCCCGTTCCAACCCCAATGGTTTCCCTCCCACGGCTGAATCCAGCATTGTCCCGGTCAGTGACGGCCATGTTGTCCTGTCTCTGCCTCACCGTGCTCCCCTGCTCACGAGCATCTGGGACCGAGGGTCACTTTCATCTTCCCGGGCTCGTTTCTGCTCTAGCCCTCACGGCTACTCTGTCATCTGAGGCTCCTTTTCTTTCTCTGTCTTCCTTCAAGGCTCCTTCCCCTTGCTCAGAGTCCAGGTCTTAGCATGCCCCTGAGCCCCATTCTCTTATCTACCTGTGTCATCTCTCCAGGGGACAGCATGCCACCCCACAGTTGGGACACCCTCTGGGGCTGATGATGGCCTCCCTTGTCTGTGGCTTCTGTCTGAACCTTCCCAGTGTCCTGCCCCCTCAACAGGACCTCCGACTTGCATCTTCTCTTGGATGGCACCTCTGCTGATTTTCCCTCCTGATCTTGCCCGCACTCCGTGCCCCTCCATCCCAAGTCTGACCAATTTCCACATGAAACCGCCTTCCACCACGTCAATCAGGCCGCATCGCACAGTGAACGCATGTGTAAGTCCTGCCAAACTGCCCTTCAGAAAGAGGTTTTGGAGACCACTTTGTGCCGTGTCTATTGCCAGTCCCCTGGCAAACCATGTCACTCCTTGCCTTGGCTACTGGGACATTCTCCCCATGGGACTGTCCCCCAGCCTCTGTAGCAGCCCGTGGGAACTTTCTCAGCATAAACCTGATTGTGTCTCTTCTTCATCCCCTGATAACTCTCCGGAGTCTTCCCATGTCACTTAGGCTCCAGCCCAAGCCCTTGGCCGTGCCGCGAGGCTCCTGTCTGCCTTGTGGGGTTTTCTTCACACCTCTCTGTTCACTGTGCCCTGGCCATGGGCTCTATGTTCTATCTCTTGAAGCAGGCTCCAGGCTCTGAGCTGTCAGCACAGAGCCCAACATGGGGCTCGAACCCATGAACTGTGAGATCATACCTCGAGCCAGGACTAAAGAGTCCAACATTCAACTGACTCAGCCACCTGGGTGCCCCTAAAATTCTAGAATTCTAAAAAGTAGTAATAACCCTCACCTGTCCTCTCTGGGTTCCAGGAGTGTCAGGTCCTCTCAGATCGGCTGGATTCCGCGAGGAGAGGGGCAAAATTTGGGGCAGACAGAAGCAATGCATGGCTCCTACAGGTGGATGGGTCCAGGCAGCTTCATGGGGCATTTCCCACAGCACCCCAAGCACGGCCACGGTGTGCTCACAACTTTCTTCTTGTCCTGGGGTCACCTGGCAGGTGGAGACCCTCACCAGGTGTGGAGGACAGATCTAGAGAAGGGTGGCTGTAGTTGCCAGGACTGGGGAGGAGGGCTCCCTTCCGAGTCCGAGCACGGAGTGGTTACTCATGTGATTGATCGCTCCCACTAGCCTGTGGGGCGCTGGGCAGGCACACAGCCGGGCTGTCTTTCCTGAGGGTGTCGCGGCTGTGGGGCTGGGAGGACGCCGTGCAGGACTCTGGCCAGCTGTGCCAAGTTCAGGTGCGGAGCCAGCCCGAGTCCTGTGTCCTTAGAGGCCTCACGCTGTGACAGGCCGCCGCTCCCTGCAGATGCCGAGCGGGACTGCCCACCTGCCAGGCTCCGGCCTGAGCAGAATAATGCCAAGAAGTGATTATTTAAAAGGACAGAACTGATAATGCCCGGCCTTATAAATATGAAACAGAATGAAATCTAAGAATATAAATGCAATGCTTTTAAGCCTGAAATGTAACGTTGGATAAGGGATCTTTATAACAACCCAGATTCTGTTTTAGACATAAAATCTCAACTAGAGGGAGACGACTTTGAGGTTGAGAGATTTTTGAGCTCTTTGTATTTGAATTCATAATGATTTTTCCTCTCTAAATGTTTCAGAGATAAAAGGAAATTACCTTGAGATTTAATGTACAACTCTTGGGTTTTTGGCTGAAAAACATTATTTCTTAAGCTAAAACACTTGTGTAGGTGCAGATACCCAGACACAGACACACACACATGCACACACATTTTCATACTTTTGTTTGGCAAAGTGGCCTTTTGTTTCTGCATGTGGAGCAGTAGTTCCAAAGAGGGGTGATTTTGTCCCCAGGGGCTATGTGGCAATGACGTCTGGAGACATCTTTGAGTTTTACAATTAGGGGCTGGAGTCCCAGCAGGTAGAGCCCTGTGAACGCCCAGGACGGGCCCCACCACGGAGGGTTATCCAGCCGCACACGTCAGTAGTGTCAGCCAAGGTCAGGAAGCCCCCGCATCGAGTGACTGTGAGGGAACAGCCCCTTGATCTGTGGCTTTGTGGGATCAGCACCTCTTTCTAAGGGTCGTACATGGTACCTATTGTCACGTTTTAAGTGGTCCAGAACACCTTTTAATTCAAGACCTTGGGGTCACTCCTTGAGATCACGGCAGGTGCCATGGGATACCCTGGGCTATGGCATTTTTATGATGCACAGAAAATAGGAAAGACATACAGTCATGAGGTGAAAACAGTAGCCAATCAGAAGATATGCATCTCCTCCTTCATTTCCGTAGGTCCGTCCTTATATATGTGCCCTCACCTCTCTCACATGGATCGAGGGGCTTTGTCTCACTTACAACTGGGGAAATTAACATGGAATCTGGAGATAGCAGCCCCCCCCCCCCGCATTCTACAGCAGATACTCTGCACAGGGAACACTGGTGTTTGCACAAGGCTGCAGACGTGCACATCCACACCCTGTTGTTTAGCACACCTTCTATGGCACCCCTAGGAAGTGTCCTTAGATTTCATCATATTATTGAAAAGGATAAAGAAAATCAGTAGCGATCAGTCAGGGAGGCAAAGTAAGGCAGTCAACAGCCTGCTTCGAATCCAAAGTGTAGAAGCCGTTGGGGACGTGGGGATAGGGAAGCAGCCCCATCCTTTAATGTTTTTTATTTATTTTTGAGAGACAGAGACAATGCGAGCAGGAGAGGGTCAGAGAGAGAGGGAGATACAGAATCTGAAGCAGGCTCCCGGGTCTCAGCTGTCAGCACAGAGCCTGATGTGGGGTTCGAACCCACAAACTATGAGATCATGACCCGAGCCGAACTTGGACGCTTAACCGACTTAGCCACTCAGGCGCCCTTGCCCCATTCTTTAAAAGCACCCTTAGCACACATTCAGCCCAGACCTGGGGAATTGGCCAGGGTTCCTAGCTGCAGACTGCAAAGTCCCCTGCTGCCAGTTCAGGGGACTTATTAAGGGACATCCCCAAGGGGCGCTGACCCCAAGCAGGCTGTAGGCCGACTCCAGGAACAAGTTCCGGAAACACTGGAAGAACAACCTGGTAGAGGAGACACAGCTGAGCCAGGACTATGCTACCCCTACCACAACCAGGAATCTTCTGTGTCCCCACACCCTCTCCTGGAGCTCACTGTCCCTGCTACAGCCAGACGTTGGCACTACTGCTGCCAACCTCAGGATCGCATTGCCCTCTGAGACTGGGATGCTGCCCTGTGTCCCAGTAAGAGGTCCCATGAACTTCCATCAGTAGTGGTTTCTGAACCAAAATCCTGCAGGGATCTGATTGGTGGCCCTCTGAGTCACATGGCTGCAACCCTAGCAGCAAAGCATGCTGGGAAGTGTAGTTTTGTCTGCTTCTGTAGTAAGGTTCTATGTGACGGATGTAAGATTCACAACGTGGGGGATTTTCAGAACTTGAGGACGGTGTTTATCATACTTTATGCTGCCACATGTGCCAGCCGTCCACAAGTCCGTGTGTAACCCGTGCACATGCAAGCTCCTGTTCGTTTTGGACCCTGACCTTCAGTTTTGTGCCCATGAAGAGGATGATCAAGCCATCCTGTGAAAGAACAGAGGGCAAAAACCCGCCTGTAAGGAGGGAGGGGATGAGTGACATGATGAAGGAGCACCTGCGGAGAGCACCCCACACCACCTCCACGGCTACGCAGTGTAGACTGAGGCTCCGGAGAAGGACTGGCTGGCCTGGGATTGCACACCACGGGACTCCCCTCTCCCAGCCTTCTCTCCTGGCCATGCCAACGGAAGGATGTGATCCTAGGAAAATGGCCAGTGGGCCTGCCTGTCCGGTGCACCCCTGCTGGCCAGAGGAACTCTGGGGCTGGAATTCCCACAACAGGGCTGTTTCTTTTCAATTCTTTTGAGTTCTTCAGGAAAAAAAAGACCCACATGAATATTCCTGCTCCTTTCATTTTGCCACAGGAGCTAAGTGAGGCAGAGGAGGGAGGTGAGCTGTAAGGTCCTAGCTAAGCAAGAGCAGAGGACGAAACGTGTTCCAGAGGTTCCGTTCTGCAGTGTAACTAGTCTGAACAGGTTCTTTCTCAGCCGGGCTGTGAGTGAGTTCTCTGTCCGGACACCTGCAGTTTTGCCTCGTTAGTGTACTTTAATGCCCCTCTGGTAACAACTGTAAATGTCAGGCGTGACTGTTGGAAAAATAGGATGGAGAATGTGGGAGAAGACGGATGGTGTAGGTAACTCCTTATAGATGGGCCGGAGGAAGGGTGGAGATCTGTCCAGAGGCACTTGTGCCCAGACACACACTCATGTGTGCACGTTCACACACACACTTTTTGTTTATGCCATGGGCAAATGGAGGATTAGCATCTTGTCTTAGTAGTCTTTTTCTTTTGTCTTTCCCTCTCTTCCTTCCTTCCTTCCTTCCTTCCTTCCTTCCTTCCTTCCTTCCTTCCTTCCTTCCTTCCTTTCTCTCTTTCTCTCTCTCTCTCCACTGCAGTGCAAGAAACCAACTTGAGTTAGGTTTTGGGAAAATAGGTTTAATAGAAAAGATAAATCTCTTAGGATCTAAAGAAAAGTTTCAAACCCAGGCTCCGGGAAAAGAGCGAGGGCCTCCTGGGACCCCAGCAGTAAGAATTCTGGTAGGTGTTCGCTTTATTGCGTGTCACTCCCTCTCCCCTTACTTGCAAGCTTTGAGATCAATTATGGATGCTGGCCAGCAAATGGATCCGTTCCTACCGATCAGATGTCTTCTCCTAGGAAATCTGCCATGGTCCAGGAGGGGCATGTTGGTGCAGTGGCCAAGACCCACAGACTCCCTTTTGTAGGTAAAGATTATTTCCAGGTAGAATCATGAGTACAGGAGCCAGGTGCCTGGGTCTGCTTCTCACTGGCTTCAGGTAAGAGATTTGTAAAAAGGATTCTGTAAAATGGAGCTAATGGCAGTCTACACTATGGGGATGTCCTGAGGGCAGCTGTGAGTTCATAGTTGCAAGTGCCTGTGACCACGCCTTCCATGTGAGTGCTTGGTAAGAATTGGCTCTTTCCCCCATATACTTGTCTGTGAAATACCTTGCAAACAAATGATGGTAGAGACCACTCCTGACAAACTTAACTTGTGTTGTTTTGTCATCACATGTATGTGAAGAACATACATGCTAAACTTTTTACAAGTTTCAAACCGTCTTTGCCTCGAACAGAGGTCAGTGAAATTTGCTTAGTGTAAAATTGCATCATGAAATACAGGTTTGTGAAACCCGTCCAGGATGAAGGCTCCCCGAAACACCTGCATGTGAGGAGCTAGTAAGTCTGACCCGGTGGCACTGCCTCTTTAGAGAAAAGAGTGTAGGGTGTGCGGTCACACTAAACACCTCCCTGTAAGAGCAGAACCGACTCTTTTTAAAAACTTCTGATTGAAGTGTCCTAGCTATGCATAAAAATGCACGTAGCATAAGCGTGTAGTTTTCTGAATCTTCACTAAAGGAACACTCCTGTGGAACGAGGACTCAGATCAAAAGGCAGAACCCGCCCAGTCCCCCGGAAGCCCCTTGGGTGTCCTTCCTGGGACCAGACAGTTGGCTTGTTTTCACTTTGTGCCGACGGAATTCTGCAGCGTGTATGTTTCACGTCTGGCCTCTTTCACACACCGTGTTTGTGAAACTCATCCAGATTACTGCATGTCGTGGTGGTTCCCTTATTCTCATTGCTGAGTAGGATTTCTTTGTGCAAATGTATAATTTATCTATTCTATTGTTGCTGGGCATTTGAATAATTTCCCATTCGGGGCTATTTTGAACACGCTTGTACATGTGTGCATGTCTCTGGTTAAACAGATGTGAGGATTTCTGTGGAGCGTATACCCGGGAGGGAATTGGCGGCACATACGGCATGCCAGACAATTCCACAACGCGATTCTACTCATATACACAGCCAGCATCGCTCTGGGACAGTCCCAGTGGTCCACAGCCCCGTGGATGTGTGGCATTCTGCAATTGTGTTCCTTTAGCCATTCTGATGAGTGTCTGGTGGTTTTGATTAGCCTTGCCTTGATGATTCATGAAGTTGAGCACATTTCCCTTTGTTGACTAGCCATTAGGATATTTGCTTCTGTGAAAAGCCTGCTGAAGTCCTTTGCCCATTTTGAATTGGATTGTTTGTCTGTTTCTTACTAATTTATAGGAATTCTTTATATACTCTGGACATGAATTCCTTGTTGGATATATTTCCACTCTCTTACTGGTATCTTTTCATGGATAGTTCTTCATTTAATATGGATCAATTTATTTAAATTTAATTTTTTGAATGTTTTATTTATTTTTGAGACACAGAGAGACAGAGCATGAGCAGGTAAGGGGCAGCGAGAGAGGGAGAATCTGAAGCAGGCTCCAGGCTCTGAGCTGTCAGCACAGAGCCTGATATGGGGCTCGAACCTACAAACTGTGGAATCATGACCTGAGCTGAAGTTAGATGCTTAACCAACTGAGATACCCAGGTGCCCCTAATATGGGTCAGTTTATTAACATCTTACACATCACAGATGCATCACAAATAATGGAGTGATTTCTTGTTTGTGACATTTCTGGCCTACTCTGATGTCACAAAGATGTTATCGCCTATGTTTTCTTCCAGAAGCTCTTGTTTATTTATTTTTACCTTTCACATTAAGATCCTGACCATCTGGAATTGATATAATTGTGGTATAATTGATTTTGTCGTGTGAGATAAAGGTCCAGATATATTCACCTAACCTGCTTGGATATCCATCTGACCTTGTCGCTTTTACTGAAAGACCGTCTTTTCCCCCACTACATTATGTACCACATTTTCCATAAATCAGGTGATGGTCTGTCTCCAGACTGTTCATCCCCACTGGTTTTCCCATTTCATTGGTATCACTGTCTTAATTTTTGTTACTTTATGATGAGTCTTTATGTCTGATAGTGTTTTGTCCTTCAAGATTACCTAGAATTTCCATATGAATTCTAGAATCAGCCCGTCAGTTTCTAAAAACAAAATCCTGCAGGAATTTTGCTGGAATACTGATGGGATTGTGATGAATTTTGGGGTCCATT
>NC_043701.1:181181863-181183408 GCF_006229205.1 Suricata suricatta | reverse complement strand
CCCCTTCCGGGCTCCAAGGCGTCTCTGGGAGAGTGACTCCCTCCAGAATTCCCCATAGCTTGGCCCAGGAACTTCGCCCTGTCCTAGGCACCCAAGACCAAGTTTACACAGAAGCACCTAGGAAGTACTTATTTCATAAATAGGAGCACCCGGGTGGCCCAGGAGGTTAGGCGTCCGACTTCAGCTCACATCATGATCTCAAAGTTCGTGGGTTCGAGCCCTACATGGGCTCTGTGCTGACAGCTCCAGAGCCTGGAGCCTGCTTCGGATTCTATGTCTCTCTCTGCCCCTCCCCTGCTCATGCTCTGTCTGTTTCTCTCCCAAAAATAAATATTTTTTAAAAATGTTTAAAGGAAGTATTTCATAAGCAGAAGAAGGATGGTTAAATGCTGCCTTTCTAACCCTTAATAAACAGTGACTGCCATTTTGAAAAATTTGTTCACATTCTACCTGATGGAAGCAGAGAGCATGAGGATGGGGTCATGAAGAAAATGAATTCATTCCTGTTCTAGAATGTATTATGTATACTTTTTTTTAGTTCTTTAGGTCCAAGTCTACCACAGATCACTTTGTTTTGGTGAAAATGCATTATGTTCCTTGTTCCATACAAATGCTAGTAATCAAAGACTTCAACAGTAAGAAATGAAGCCTTATCAGTTGGAAAAGAGGAATATTTTAATGATCTGAGAAAGAACACCCTTCAAAGTTAGATCCCAAATCCAAAAGTCATGAAAAACTGAAAACTTGGACAATATGAAAAATTAGAATGTTCTGCTATATGGTGACAAAAACACATACTATAAACAAAGTCAAAAGATAAATGACAAACTGGCAGAAAGATATTGGACATCCATACATTGGGCAAAAGATTAATTTCCTTAATGCATAAAGAGGCCTTATGATCAATAAGACAGGGATCAAAAGCAAAGAGAAAAATGGACAAAGGACATAAGTGGGTAGGACATAAATGGGTAGTTCACAGGGAAAAAAATTAGAAATGGCTCGTAAACATACGGAAATATGTTTAGCCTCACTATAAAAAATGAAGTACACATCATAGCAGCCTGAAAAGAATATTACAGGACAAGAAAATTAGAGAGCAGTCTTTCTCTGGAACATAAATGCAAAAATCTTAAACAAAATATTAGCAAATCAAAGCCAGTGATATGTAAAAATAAAATAATAATACATCAAGGTCAGGTGAGGTCTAGTGCAGGAATGCCAGTGTGGTTTAACATTTGATAAGCCAATCTACACTTAAAAATAAAATCAATAAATAAATTTATATAACATACAGTATTTGCAAAGGAAAAAAGAAAAATAACACAAACATCTTGAAGATGTAAAAATTATGTGACAAGTGGTATTAAAAAATCCGGAGCAAATTTCATTCTTGATGGCAAAATAGTAGAAGCTTTCTTTCCCTCTATCAGAATGAGATAAACAGGGCTCCTATACTCACCTTTATTCAACATGGTACTGGAGGCCCTACTCAGTGAAATAAGCCAAGAAAAAGAAACAAAATGCAAAACGATTAGAAAGAAA
>NC_043701.1:181138025-181181763 GCF_006229205.1 Suricata suricatta | reverse complement strand
ACCGTCAGAAATAGTACCCTTGAGAATGATTTTACAACAGCCCATAAAACCCTTTCTGGGGTTTCCATTAGATAAATCTCAGGAATATCAGCGCATGCTTCCAAGTTTTCAGAAATTCAGTAAGAATCCTATAGAGTCTCTAAATTTTCCTAATTAAGTTTTAAAGTAACTCCTTTTATTGCCTAAAAATCATTGAGCCTTCTATTATAGTACCATGAAATTGTGCTAACGGGGTAGTAATATATTAACTTCTGGGGGTCCATTTCAGTGCATCTGATTTCCGAATCTTAAAGAACAAGAGGCCTGGTTGGAAGTTACAGGAGGAAAGGAAGACAGTGTATAAAGTTCACGGTGCTATTGAAAATGCACATAACTCTCCTCTGATTGACACAAACCTTAATGAAGTCCCTGCCCTGAGGACTTTCGGAGTCTGCCGGCATAAAGTATGCTGTGCCCAGGAATTAAAAGAAGGGAGATAATGCAGCATAAACCAGGGTCTGCAATGAAGTACAGTATGATTAGTCCCGAGCTCGGCACGCAGGGCTCCACCAGGGCTCACAGAGGGCTTTTGCTTTATTTAATTTTTAAAGAAATATCTCTTTAGATGCTTGCTGTTGTCTCCGGTTCGCAAGGATGACAGTGAATCACTGAGTACAGCCGCCAGGCGATGGGCTGGGTAACCACCTAGAAAGAAGCGTTGCTTTCCTTTATTTTTATTCTTTTTGGTTTCTTACTTTTTTTTTTTTTTTTTTTGCTTTTAAAGTGTGCAGGTGGCACATATCTGCCTTTTCTGTGGTTCAGAAATACTTCAGGAGTTTTAGGGTTCCTTCGAAGGTTGAATTTCACGTGCCAAGGGTTGATTTCTCATGGGGATCCTGACGTGACTGTCCGTTGTAATGTTGTTTTGGCAAAGTGTTTGGAACAGTCAGCCCTGAGCATGGGTTGGCCGTGGACACCCAACACACTGTCCCACAACATGGGGTGCCATGCCTCCCAATAAAGTCTCCTCGCCTGTCATTTTTCCAAGACCCACCCTTCTCTCTGCTCACCCTAACTTTTTGCTTTCATGCCTTTTCCCCAGACTTTTTGCCAGCGTACATACTTGGTTCATTGCCCCCCGCCATGGTCTGTCTTGTCCTGACGAGCCCTACGGTGATCTGAGGTCGCTTTGCATCAGGCTGTGGGATCCTCATGGAAGGACCAGTGTCCCTGTTCCCTCTGTGCCTGACACAGAGCGTGACGCGGGGTCAGGGTGCGAGGGCTTTCCAGGTTATGAGAGCAGAGACCCACTCCGTTTCCTTCACACAAAAACAGCTTATTGTAAGAATTAGTGTTTTAGTAAAGGAGGCAGGAGTCTCACTGGGGAGGAGGAGCTGAGGTTTTTTTTGCATCAGGTGCACTACTGTTCCAGAACCCTGTTCCTTCCTCTGGCTGCCCTTCTGCTCCCCTGTACCATCACCCGAGCTGGGGACCCCTCTTGCCCCACTGTTGCTCCCAGATGGTTTTTTTGCTCCCTTTTTGCAAAGCCTGGCTGGGGGGAAGGGCTTGCCTGTCTTGGCCACGCTTCCCTTTCTCCAGCTGCCAGCACCCTCGGCACCTGTTACACCCTCTGAGTCAGTGCCAACCCAGCCCTCGTCCTGCCGGGGCGGGGGGCCTTCAGCCGTCACCCTCCCGTGCTCGCCCCTCCGACGTCCTCACAGACAAGCGTGCGTCATGTTGCTGGGAAATAGACACCGTGAGCTGCAAAATCTCACTCTTCCCCACTCCGTGCCCCCAAATATGCTTCCGCCCTTCTCCGTCTTTTCTCTGTTTCTGTGGGCAGAATACCAAGCTTGCCATCCCCCTGGATACATGCTCTGGAAGGTCCCTAGAAGTGTGGGCCAAGCCTGTGAACAGGATGGAATATCACTAACATGATTAGGACTGATCTGTTGAATCTGAGTGAATCAAAAGGATGATTGGATGGGCCTGACCTAATCAGGTGAACCCTTGGCTCTCCCTGAGGTCAGGGACATTCTGATGTGAGGAGGAGTCTCTGTGTTGACTTTGGAGATGAAAGGACGTCATGGTGAGGACCTGGGAGCATCCCTCAGGAGCTGAGAGCGACACCTGGCCAGCGGTGACTGTAGTCCTACTGCATGCGGAACTGAAGCCCTGTCTCTTCCAGCCTGAGTGAGCTTGGAAGAGCAGCTTGGGCTCCGGATGAGAACATGGCTCTGGCTGACTGTGACTTCAGCCTTGGGAGACTGAGCAGAGAGCCCAGTTGAGTTCAGCCCAACTTTGCATGTAGGCAACTGTGAGGTCATACACCTCCAGTCTAAGGGCTCAGCTTGTCTTTGTCACACAGCAACAGGAAGCTCGCATATTCTTCATGGCTGTGGTGGTTTGCTCATCTCTCATCCAGGACCTAAGCCTCCACTTGGCTTCGCTGCCACCTCGTGAAGAGTGTCACTCCGTGTGATAGCTCATGCACCACTCATCTCTCCTGGGCTGTCCCCACCCGCAGACAGTCAGGTCCCATTTAAAAGAAGATTCCTTCTTGACCACACATCTCTCCCAAGACACCACTCCAGTGCTCTGCGTCCCCCAGGGTGGAAGTGCACGCCGCACCCTCCACCTGCTGTGGTCTGGCGTGTGCCCTTGGCGAGGCCAGCGATGCACCGCTCTCCACCCTGATGTCGTCTGACCCTCCAGCCCTGGAGGACAGCCATGGAGGACAGTCTCCTTTTGGCTGAAAGACTTTCTCCTGCTTGGTTTTCCTCACTTCCCCAGCAACATGGCTCTGGGGTCCTGCTTTGCTGGTCAAGCTCCTTTCCCTGACCCAGGCCTGACTCTATTCTCCCCTGTGTCTCTCACACACTCCCTTGGCTATCGTGTCCCCTCTGTGCCCAGACTCCCAGGTACTTCTGTCCCCCTGGGCTCTCCTTTGGGCTGCACTTTCTTGCACTCAGTGCCACCTTAGGCCGGTAATACGCGTATCAGTCTGCGTATGCCCAAGTAATGTTTTCTGCACCGTCTGTCCTCCCTGGAATCTTCTCTCTGGTCTCCTGCCTCAGTCATCTGTCTCTCCTCTTCTCTGGTCCTTCCTGTGTGTGCTCCCTGGTGCCCTTCCCCCTTTCTACTTCCGCTGAGCCCTTCTAGCCTTTCAGTGGGCGCTTCAGAGAGGCCAGCCCTGTTCTGGTCCAGTGGGGCTGCTGTGTGGCCTTTATTTCAGCCCCTTGGGATTTCCATCATAGCACTTTCTGAATCTTAACAGTAATTCTCACATTTTCTTTTTTTTTTCCCTCTTGCTTCCTGAAGGGCATGGATTCAGTCCAATCTCTTCACTATTCTATCTCAGCACTGAGCACGATGCCTCAATTAATATTAGTTGAACTAAAAAAATAATAAACAGCATCAGTTGCTGGCTTGCTATCTTTCAAGCACAGATATTCCATTTGATCGGCTCAGTAAGCCCATCACGTAGGTATTATGATCATGAATATTTAAAAGGTAAAGAAACCAGACAGGAATGGGCGAAATAATCTCCCCGAGGTCACGCCTCCGTGAGCTCTGGAGCTGGCCCCAGGACTTGAAGGCGGGCACGCTGGCTCTGGGCTGGCTCACGGGCTGGCATCTGGCTGGACGATTCATCCGCGGCAGGCTATTGAGGGGAACTAGTGATAATGACTGCTGAGTACTTTGAAAATACATAGACACACAGAAAGGGAAACGGCCTTCGGCGCAGATGTTGAAATGGTAGGGAGGCGGGGAGGGGCTAGATGTATTTTAATCAGAGCCTCCTGCATGGCCGCAAGACCACTTGCAGGATGAGCTCATGCAGCAGGGGAGGCTGCTGGACCAGCGTCTGGAACCTTCGGGGAGGAATGTGGCCACAGGGCCACATCAAAGGCGGCCAGGACTTGGCTTCCTCTCCAGAATGGAGAGGGCTAGCGTGGGGATGGCTCCTTTCTCATCTCTCTGTTTTCTGTTTCCAATTTGTTCGAATGACAAGGGGCTTTGAAGTCTCTTAAAGCAGCCCTGCGCAGGGCCTGGGAGCGCTGAGTGGTGAGAAGTTTCTCGTTTCGCTGGAGACGTGCCAGTTTTCCAGATGCTGCTACAGAAGGACAGTTTTTAAAGCAGAGCTTGGGGCTTATTACAGGGTCCTGTTTTCGGGGAGTGTGACAGTAAATTGATTGATATACTTAGTTTGAAAGATACATACATCTTTCGTGTGTGTGTGTGTGTGTGTGTGTGTACATTTTTTTAAACTTGGGGTCCAGAGTCTTTTTTTTTTTAATGTTTTATTTATTTTTGAGGGAGAGAGCTAGCTGTCAGCATCGAGCCTGACACGGGGTTCGAACCCACAAACCGTGAGATCATGACCTGAGCCGAAGTCGGACATTTAACCAACTGAGCCACCCAGGCGCCCCAAGAGTCTTATTCCTAAATTTATAACTGAGGCGATACAAAGATATCTTCACTGTGAATTGGATGACTTGGGGAGGCCACTTAGCAGTCAGGCCACACACAAGTGGGAGGCAGAGGAAAGCGAGAACAAAGCCAGTCGTGTGCCTGAACGGACGTGGAACAGGATTGGCCATTCCTATGTGAGATAGAGGAGGTTGGCTATGGTTTCCATCAGCTGTCTCCTCCAGGCTGCAAAAGGCAGACGCTTTCCTTCCTGTTGGAGATGAGAGCTCCGAGTGCGTGCAGAAGGCGCTTCCTGCAGAGGTGAGGGTGAGGGGTGGGTGCACCTTCATCGGGCACCACCTGACCATCACCTCATTCCTTAGCGGGAAGGCATATGGTTTGGGGTCAGGAATGTTGGCTCTCCTTATGTCTAATTTCCCGCTCTGGCTCTTTCTGTCTGCGGGACATTGGTAGAGTCACTTACACCACGGACAGTGATGGAATAACCCCACACCTGGCTCCGAGAGGGCCTCGGACACAAGAAGCAGTGACATTCAGTACCTTTCGCCCAGCCCGGCCCTTGGGCCGTGCTTGGCAGTAGTGGCCGTTGGGTGTCACTTCCATCTTCCCACTTCCTACCCTTGTTTGCTGCTGACCATGTTCTGAGAACTTGGGAAAGTCACTTTGGAACCTCAGTTTCCCTGTCTGCTGAGCAAGGTGGGAGGATTCATTTAATGAACACTGCTGGTGTGCCGACAGCAAGGCAGGCATTGGGGGTGCCTGGGACACCAAACCTGATGGGACCCAGCCTTCCTGCGGCTGGGACAAGCCCATGCCCCTCCGACAGCCAGGCTCCTTGCTCTTTGATGGTTTTTAGGCTTGATTGCTGGCTTATGTTTGGGACAGAGGGAGGCGAATGGCACCTGTGGAGAGGACTTTTCCCTGCTGCTGCCTCAGTGGAGGCCACTCTTGCTGCCGGTAGGACGTGGCCTTTAGAACCCACGTCTGGTCATCACCTCTGGACCATCTTCCTATGCTCACTGCAATCTGGTAGGGGTTTCAACCTTGTTACTCATAGGGATGTTTCCAGGGGCCAAATAATACGAAAATCCTCAGTTTGGGAAGGAATGCCACCACCAACACTTGATGATGTATTTCTAGATTTCTCTGAGCACGGAGCTCTGCAGATCCTGGTGCTTTAGACCCCAGCCCCCACAGCCGCTGGAGTAGACAGCTGTCCGTCCAACCATGGTTCTCCACCAGAGTGCGTTTGCCTTTGTCTGGAGAGAGTTTTGGCTGCCAGACCTGGGGTGGATGGCGGCTGCCATTGGCATCCAGTGGGTGGGGGCTGGGGAGGGTCCTGAGCATCTGTAGGCACAGGACGGCCCTGCTCAGAGGACCTCTGGCCCAAAGGTCGGCGGTGCCACGGTGGAGAACGCCCGTTCTAAGCTCTCCTGCTCTTGACTCCAACATTCGGGCCCTTGCTGGATGGTAGTCTCCTGATACAGGGACTGCATCTGGCTGAGCCTTAGCCAGTGTCCGTGGCACAAGTAATAGTGTGCATCTTAGCATTTCAGCTGCTGCAGCCAACTGCTCTGGTCTCAGGACCAAATAGTATCCCTGGAGGCAAAGGAGCGAGGACTTGGTTCAGCAGGACGCCCAGGGCTGAGTCCCTTCTGTTCCATGCTCACAGATGCCCCCGTGGTGCAGGCTGGCAAGGCGCCCTGTCACTGCAGCCCCCCTGCCACACCCATCCGTGTGTCCTGGGCACAGGGCCACGTGCTAGCCGCACAGCTGCATATTAAGTGACTGCAATTATCCCTCACAGCTGCCCTCTAGGAAAGGGACCCTGAGCGTCCCCCGCTTCTAGATGGGGAAGTGGGTTCCGGAGGCCACAGCTCTTCTGTTCACAGTTGTACCTCAAGGGAGCCTTGCATTTGGCCGTTTATGGTTCCTGGCAAAACCCTAGTAAAGCCAAAGCAGATCTCTACTTGTGTTGCCGTGATCCGCTTGTTGATTTGGGGTGAGAGCTGACGCCTCGGGGCCAGTTCTCTCATATGGTGGATGGAAGGTATGGAAGGTGCTGTGGGCCAGGGGCTGCTGTGTTGGCCACATCCAGCCAAGTGGCTGGATGAACTCTCTCCCGGAGGGTACAGCAGTGCCTGGACAGGTCCTTCTGTAACAACCCGTGAAAGGGAGGAGTCACCCTGAATCGCAGTGTTTGCCCTTTTTGTGGTGCGAATGCTCCCACCGTGGCAGGTTCCTAAACCACGTGATGCCACTGAACGCGGAGTGGGTAAGAGCCGCAGAAGCTGGGGTCTCGCAAGCTGCTCGCCGTGGGACCCCCTGCCCGTGGTTTTGAGGAGTGAGCTGAGTCAGACCTTCCAGTCCCTGGGAATCTGTTTCTGCAAAGTAAGAAAATGCAGCCTCACGTTGGCAGATGGCACAGTGTGCATTTGGTAAATTACCGAGGAGGGAAGCTCCCGGGGGTTTCACTGCCCTGGTTGGGGAGCTCTGGCAGCTTCGCTCCCTGGATGGTACTGACTCTCAGATGGCTCATAGGGCTTTCTGTGGCAGGCTCACAGCATATTGGCCATAACCGTGCGACTGATGCCCATTAACACCGAAGGTGACTTCTGAATCCATAGTCCCTGTCTGCAGGGCGAGGATCAAACCGCTCACAGCTTCTGCAGATTGCTTTGTGCCCATTTGACAGGTGGAGCAATCTGCATATCACCAAGGTTGCTAGGTCTACCCAGCGTGGCACAGGTATCAATGGATGGAGCCCAAATTCCCATCTGGTGGGTCTGCGGCTGTTCTGCTTCCGCAGTGTGCCGAGACCCAGAAGGGTTCTGTTTAGAAGAATGTCCCCTGTGGCTCCAGCCCTGGGCTCACCCTCAGGAGCTTCTGGAGGAAGAATGCAGGAAGTGTCGGTTAAAGATGCCTGTCCAGGGCTGCCGCCTGTCCTGGGTGCGCCTGGCCTTTGGGCTTCAAGGTCACTGTGCTGGGGGAGGGGAGGGCAGCGGCCAGGCAAATCCCTGTGGTTCTAGGAAGCTGTGCTGCTGGCAGAGCTGAGGGGAGAAGGGCCTCCTTCCCCTCCAGACCTCAGGGCCCCTCTGGGCTCCTCTGGGCTGTGCTCTGGACAACCCTGGCGGTGGAAGCCGCCCACCTACAGTTTGTCAGCCAGCACCTCCGCTGGGCAAGGGGGGGGGGGCCGGCACCTCCGCTGGGGGGCGGGACCTCCACTGGGGGCGGCACCACCTCTGGGGGGCGGTACCTCCACTGGGGGCGGTACCTCCACTGGGGGCGGCACCTCTGCTGGGGGGCGGTACTTCCACTGGGGGACTACACGTCAGTCGGCTGTAGTTGATACCTCCGCTGGGGCCGGCAGCGCCTCCTCTGGTGGGCGGCACCTCCTCTGGGATGCGGCACCTCCTCTGGGAGTCTGCCCCTCTGCTGGGGGACTGCACCTCCACTGGGGGTCAGCACCTCCCCTGGGGAGTGGCCTCTGAGCTGTGGTCTGGGCGTGGCCCCCTCTGGCTTCTCAGCTGCCAGGAATTCATTCCTCATCCCAGGCCTGGGGTCTTTCACGACTGTTCCCTAATGGCTGGGACCTCCCTCGTCACAGCTTTCACCCTCCTAATTCAGCTCTCAGTGGGGGTTTCCTTCTCACTTAACTTCCAAATTTACACCTCTCCAGTCTCCCTGGCATCCTGTCTGGAGGTGTTGATGGGTGCTTAGCGGGGCGCGGCAGGAGCCGGGGGAGGGGGCTGGCTCCCCATCCGCTTACGGAGACCTCTGCCCGCTGCTTGCCTGGCCTGGGTCTGCCCTTCTCTCCGCCAGCAGCCAGGCGTTGTTTCTCGGGGTGTTTAATGCACAGCGGGGGGCTCCAGGAGGTGACATTTGTCAGTCACATCCAAGCCTCCTCGCAGCGGGAATACTGCGGTTTTCTCCGCAGCGCAGTGATGTCTGGTTTAATGGTTTTCATGGGGACCCCGAAATGCTGCAGTCCCACCGCCCTATCCCGAGAGCAAACCTTAATGAGCCCCGCAGCCTCGTGCACAGCGGTGACGGGGCGCGATCGCCCGCCGGTCCCCAGCCATGCCCCCCGCGCTGGCGGCAGAGCCCCTCGGGGCGCGCTGGCCACTCGCAATTTTGCATCTCCGCAGAGCCCCCCTTCCTCGGGTTCTCGGCCTCACATAGGCTCGATTGAAGGGCTCGGCGGATCTCCACCGTGGTTCCCGGAGCAGGAGCAGGAGCAGGCAGTGCTGCCATTAAGATTAATTAGAAGGTGAGGCCCACACTTTGGAACCCGCGCCAGGCTATGAATTATATTCTTAGCGCCCTTTTCAGATTCTTCCTTCCACATTTCCCGATTTTTTTTCCCAGCAGTTCTGATATCTTTGACTACACATATTGACTCATTTTTTTTGTCTACTCTGAACACTTTTTTTGAGAGCATCCAGGGTAAAAAACAGTACATCATGCTCATGTCCTAAATTATCTGCCTGAGTTCAGTTTACTCCAGAGAGGTTGAGGGACGCACTTTGTACACAGGCTTTGTAGATCCTGTCCTAGAAAATTATACTCCCTCCGCCTGTTTTTGGAAGCTCTCTGAGCTAAGAACTTTTTTTTTTTTAATATTCTTAAGTGGTTGAAGAAAAAAGATAAGTGTTTTGTGACGTGTGAAAATTATATGAAATTCAAATTTCAGTGTCCATAAAGTTTTAGTGGAACCCAGCTAGGTCTGTTTGTTTTCATGCTGTCCGTGACCACGTCTGAGCCATAGTGGTAGATAGTTACCCCAGGGGCGGTGTGGCCCGCAAAGCTTATGGTGCTTACCCTGTGCCCTGGGCAGAAATCCCCTGCTTGCACTGGTGTGGAGGGGCGGTGCCTAGGTGGGCGTGGCCTTGGCCCCAGGGTCGTCGCCAAAGGCCTGCAGGGGTTGGTGTCTCTTACTCAGTGATGAGCTGTAGTTTTGCTATTGTCCATGAGGTGACTCTGGCTTGAGACCTTGGTCGTCTGGTGTCACTGAAGGCTGTGGCCAGGCAGAGCCAAACATGGTAGCAAGGTCTCATCCCACGTGACTGTCCTTTAGGCTAAGTTGCGAGGCCTCCAACCATGTGTTGAGAGCGCCAGAGGCTTATTATTTGCCATTTATCACTATGCCTTGAGCGCTCAGCAAAGTGAAAAATAGTTTGCCAATGAACTAAAGTGGAAAATTAATTTCGGTTTTCCTCCTGTTGCAAGTAAATGCAGAAATTACAAGTGAAGGCTCTACTCACTGGTATGTTTCTCCTAGGCTGTCTTACCCACTTTGGGGAGGGGCGGCTTGCTTATTTCATTATGAAAATAGTTCTTGCTGGCCAATGAGAACTGTCTAGTGAGAAGGAGAAAATTCTCCTTTGTGTGTGGCTTTGCTCAAAGGACAAAGTTAAGATTGTTTGGGGGAAACAAGCAGAGTGGTTGTGTAGAAATATGACATTGACTGTTAACAGCAAATACTATAAACTCAACCTTCAGACAACCTACTTCATATAAGCCTCACGAGAAGGCACGAAAAGGACCGAGAACTCTAACGATCCAAACATTAGGCAGTTCTGATTTCACGTGGCTTACCAAATGTGGATAACATAATGCTGTACTTCCCATGAAGCTGTTGAGGGTCGAATTTCGGTAGAATTCCCAGCACATAGTTCGCCTATGACCAGGAGCTGTTAATAAATGCCAAGACAAATATTCCTAACCTGCTTAATCAAGGAAATCAACCCTGGATTATGCCGTTAGCTCAAATATCCGAACTTTGCCAGTTGGTGCCAGTTGGAGGAACGAGGTAAGGCTTGTTGGTTGGTTGCTTGGGTTTTAAGCCAACGGGGCTGGGGCTTAGATGCAGCAGAGATGGCCCTCCTCCCCTGGGAGGACCCTTGAGATTGGCCCCACCAACACTGGCCCAGTATGGCAGTTACAAAACCACTGGGTTCGGAGCAGAGGTGGAAGGAGAGGAGGGAGGGTTCAGGGATCGTGGAGAGGACCCGCGTCTGTGCCAGGTGGATGGCTATTCCTCGCTGCCTTCCTGTTGGACCCGGGGCAGTTCTGAGCAGCACAGTGAGAGGTGTCATGCAAGCACAGGACAGTCCCTTACTGACCGAGAAGGGATGGGGACAGAGATGGCCATCGGCAGAAGGGATAGCAACTGTCCATAGTAAAGCTCAGCCATATGGGACCATTGATGTAGGACAAAGCCTTGTGCAGATTTCACCACTTAAGGATGGATGCTCATTTTATTTATTTACTTTAATTTTTAAAGACTTTTTAAATATTTATTTTTGAGAGAGCATGAGCAAGGGAGGGGCAGAGGGAGGAGATGTAGAATCCAAAGCAGGCTCCAGGCTCTGAGCTATCAACAGAGAGCCTGATGTGGGGCTCAAACTCATGAAACCATGAGATTGTGCCCTGAGCCGAAACCAAGAGTCAGACGTTTAACTGAGCCACCCAGGTACCCCTAGAAAATATTCTGAATAAATTCCCAAATGAAAGTATTTCTGGTTCAAAGGGGTGAATTTCAGTTATATAGGAAGTTCTCTTTTTTCAGAGTGCCACATGTCCCAATGATTCCTTCATGGTCTCTGCAGGCACGTGGCCATCACCTGCCCCCACAGGTGGGCTGAGTGGTGGGGATTCAAGGTACATGACACAGCCCTGGGCCCCAGCTCTGTGTGAGTCCTGACCAGTGTGGGTGTGCCCTGGGAGAGACAATGGGAAGAACCCCAGAGTCATAGGATAGGCAGACCCCATGGGGATGGAGGAGGGACTGAGCAAACATGTCCTGAGGTTGCTCAGGGTGCTGGCAGCCAGCACTGGCCAGGCAGAGAAAGGAGAGGAGAGAGCACAGACAGAAGAAACCACAGGAAAAGTCGAAGGGTGTGCAGCCCGTCTGGAGAATTTCAGCAGCTCCTCGGGGTGGGTAAGAGCAGACTGGCCAGATGGGCAAAGATCGCATTACAAGGAGGCTCATACATCACGCTTCAGCGCTTCAGCGTTTGGACCTCATCCCGAAGACAATGAGAAGTCACTGAAGGATTTTTAAGGTGGAGGGGATGGCTCGATAAGGTTCAAGTTTCTGTTTTAGAAAGGTACTTCTGGCAATGAAACTAGAGGCAGGAGCCCAGTAATGAAGCTGGTAAAATAATACAAGCATGAGATGAAGGAAACCTGACCCAGGATATGATCGGTTGGGGTTAATAAAAGTGGATTGAACCAGAGCAGAGCATGGGGAAGGCTTGGCAGATACATCACCTTGGTCCAGGTGAAAGGCGTGGGCTCCCCATGTAAAAAAACAAAAAACAAAAAACAAAAAAGGTCAGGGTAGGCAAGGCATCCAAGGGGAGCTAGGAGGAGCAAGCCCCAGGCCTGGCCATTGGCTGGGGGGGAGGGGAGTGGAGGATGTTTCTAAAATCCAACACTGTTGTTCCCTGAGAGAGACCTTGGAAGAAGGCGGTGGGGGCGGGGGAGGGTAGGAAGAAATCCTGCAGAAGCTGTCTTCTCTTGTCAAACTTCATTCTCTTCTGAGGGTAAAAGTCATGCCTGTCTGACATCGGAAATTTGGAAAGAGAAAACAGAACGCAGGGGAGCAGAGAGACGTTGCCGGCTCATGTGACATAGTAGCGAGAAGAAATCAGTTGGAACTGCATGTGTTAACATTGATGAACCTCAATTAAAACGTTGAGCAAAAAAGCAAGTTCTGGCATGATATACTATCTGTATTCATTTGATGACATTCAAAACAGTATCACGCTTTGTTAAAGGAATCATACATTTGTATGAACAGAGATCATGGGAAAGATTAACACCAAATTCAGGTGTTATCCGAGAAGGGGGTGTGATTGGGGAAGGATGTAATTAGGGGAAAAGACATCAACTGTTTCGATAGCATTTACTTCTTCAGCAGTAGTGATTATGCCATCGTGCACTTTGTTATTCATTATACCTCTGCATGTCTTAATTACATCATAATTTTTTAATGTCATCAAAGACCCATTACCCCGTATGGTCATTTTCACATATTCCTAGGAACAACCCTGCATTCGTTTGTAATCTAGAGCCTTTGCGGAGATATTCAAGCCCTAGAGCTCAGCCTGCCTACCTCAAGGTCAGCGTTTATGGCTGCCACACAGGTTCCTTGTCTGGGGTCACAGTTGGGGGTGGGTACTGAAGTTCCTTGGTGTTTGACCCTCTTGTCTTCTGTGGGATCTTTCATGCTCTTTTCAGAGATCACAAAACAGATCGAAGAAATAGAGTGTCTGAGTTGCCACTATTGATTAAGGATCCACAATCTGGGGCGCCTGGGTGGCTCAGTTGGTTGAGGCTCCGACTTCGGGTCAGGTCATGATCTCATGTTCGTGGATTCGAGCCCCGCGTCGGGCTCTGTGCTGACCGCTCAGAGCCTGAAGCCTGCTTCAGATTCTGTGTCTCTCTCTCTCTCTACCTCTCCCCACTCATGCTCTGTCTCTCTCTGTCTCAAAAGTAAAAAAAAAAGAAAAAAGAATCCACAATCCATGATTCAACCCACTGAGAATGACCTTGAAGACCACCTTGCCCCTAAAGGGTTGTTGGGCGCTAGGAAAGAAAAGGCGCTGCCGGGGGACCCTGTTAACAGCAGTAGGCTACTAATGTGTTGGGCTCACTCTTAAGTTGGATTTCATTTTCAGAACCAGATGAAATAAAATAATTTCACCTACTGTACATTTATTGAAATTACATCAAAATAAGCAATGAAGCAAAATTTCTCTTGGTAATATAATTTCAAGGATCATTTCATGAGTTTGCAGCTAGAAAAGCTTCAAGGTGTGAAAACCACAAGGAGAGACTGTCTGCGTTCTATCATGAGCGTAAAAGAAGATGGGGTCCCCTGATCCCCTCAGCCGAGACCTTGCAGAGTCTCCCCTCTCTGTCCCTGCCTCCTCCATTTTAGTGCCTCTTTGCTACCTGCTGTCGATTTTTGCAATCGAGCATACCACGAGTCAGGTATCCTTTCTTTAACGTGACAGGGGACCCGAAATTATTGTCACTGTCATCTTGGCCCGTGCATCGCTCTAAGTGCCAGGCAGCCAGCTGGTTTCGATAATATCAGAAAGCAAAGATTCACTTATGACCTGAGGCAGGCTGAGCCAGACATTTTTAACCAATTTGGGTTAACCTGAGGATGACTCACTTCACAGATTTACAGGCATTCACCAAAATTGTATAATTTCACAGAAGTTTTACGGCAGGTGAAAATGTGAAATTGACTCAGGCGTAGACAGAGTGATATCTTTATGGAATGGAATCATTTCCCTCAATTTCTGAGCGTGAGCAACTTCAGAAGGGAGCTCGCCATTCGTGTACAGAGAGACTTTGCCTGCCTGCTTCCATCCACGTTTCTATGTGAGGCTGATTGCGCTTGCGTTGACCCAAGTGGGAATCCGAAGCGTTGGATTCGCTTATTTTCAACAGTGTATGATGAGACATGTCAGCTAACGTGTCAGCCTCCTCCATTCCGTTTCTGGGAAGCTGGCGCTTGGATACTGCTTTTTTTTATGTTTTATTTACCACCCTCCGCTTCCACTCCCCCCCAAAGTCCAATCCATTTATCCTGTCCACATTCAAGGTTAACTCAAAGTCACGTTGTGAATTAATAAGAAATGAAAGGCTGATAAATCTAGTAAGACTGGCTCTATCACCTCCCCAGTCTGCCCTAGCTAATTCCCTGGTTCTAAGGGATCCCAGTCAGGTTGTCTTCCCAGAATAAAAGGGATATTCAACAGGAGCTTTTTCAGTATTTTAAGACTCCCGAATGGGGCGCCTGGGTGGCTCAGTTGGTTAAGTGCCCGGCTTCGGCTCAGGTCACGATCTCACAGTTCATGGGTTCGAGCTCCGCGTCAGGTTCTGTGCTGACAGCTCGGAGCCTGGAACCTGCTTCAGATTCTATGTCTCCCTCTCTCCCTGCGCCTCCTCCTGCTCACGCTCTGTCTCTCTCTCTCTCTCTCAAAAATAAATAAACATACTTTTTAAAAATATTAAAAAATATTTTTAAAAATATTAAATATTTTTAAAATATTAAAAAAAAGACTTCCGAGGAAGGCAAGGTGTGGGTGGGCTAAGCACACAGCTTGGAGCTGCTGCCAGTCCTGGGCTCTTCGACATCCCTGATAACCCGGTCCTGTGCAGCCTTCCTTCCCTGGTCGCGGAGGGGACCCCGCGGGCTTGATTGCATCATGCGTTTTGCAGAGTAGCTCAGCCAGGCCGGGTGTAATCAGCAGGCGTAGTCATTTGGAGTAAAGGTGTCTTTGACGTTCATACCTGTTTTGTGAGACAAAAGGGAAAAGGGAAGGAGTTCAGAAACCACCAGGTTAAAGCTTCAAAGGTACTGGGAGTGCTCCTGGAGCGCTTCTAGAGAACTCTGGTAGCAGGAGTGGGGGCGTCAAGGAATCTATCATCACGATAGGAAAATTAACAATAACGGTATGTCACTAAATTTCTGAGTGATTGCTCTGTGTCTTGTGCTGTACTGAGTGGGTTTTTATTATGATGTCTGATGGGATATTACACGCACACATGCACGCACACAGCAAAGCACGCAGGTGTTAGGTGTGCAGCTTGATGCATTTTTACAGGTGCATCTCCTCTGACCGCCACCCACGTCGAGAGAGAACATGTCCAGTAAGTCAGAAGGCTCCTTCCCGTCCCCTCTCCATGCGTACCTACCCCCTCTGTACCCGCCTCGCCCACATAACCGCTATTCTGGCTTCTGTTGCCCACTGGACTTGATGGAAATGGGGTCAGGCAGCCTGTATGTTGGTGTCTGTCTTCTTTTACCTGACATTTTGTTGAGATGCGTCCGTGTCCTGCTGTGTTTCAGCTCTTAGCCCTCTCTCATAGTCGTGTAGTGTTCTCTTGTACGATTATACCGTGAGTTATTTACCTGTTCTGCTGCCGGTACACATTCAGCTTGTTTCCAGTGTTAGGCTGCTACGAAGACATCTTCCATCCGTATTCTCGTTTGTGTTTCCGCGGACACGTTCATGCATTTCTTTTCCATGTGTCCCCTAGAGGAGGAATGGCTGCGTCAGAGGGTTAGCGTAGGATTTTGTCTGTTTGTTTAGGTTGGTGGGTAATATCCACCAGTTTTCCAAAGTGCCCGTATCAATTTACCAGCACACCAGTAACATAGGAGTTGTGGTCACTCTGCATCCGCTTTAACATGTGGGACTGTCAAACATTTCTTTATTTAGTTTTAAATGTTTATTTCTTTCTGAGACAGAGTGAGCGAGAGAGAGAGAGAGGGAGAGAGAATCCTGAACAGGCTCTGTGCTAATGGCACATGTAGGACTTGATCCCATAAACCACAGGGTGATGACCTGAGCGGGAAGCGAGTTGGGCGCTTAAATGAGTGAGCCACCCAGGTGCTCCAGTGTTGTCAAACAGTTACATTTTAGATTTCCCAGCAGTGTTGTCTTAGTTAGTTATTTCGACAACTAGCAGTGCTGACAACTATTCCTATGCTTGCTGGACATTGGATGTCCTGCCTTCTCAAGTCCTTTGCCCAATTTTATTTATTTTACTTTTATTTTTTTAAGTTAAAGTTAAATGGTGTAGTATTTAAGAGTAGAACCCAGTGATTTATCACTTACATACAACACTCAGTGCTCATCCCAACAAGTGCTCCCCTCAATGCCCGTCACCCTTTTATCCATCCCCCCACCTCCCTCCCCTCCAGCAACCCCTAGTTAGTTCTCTGTATTTAAGAGTCTGTTATGGTTTGTCTCCTTCTCTGTTTTTGTCCTATTTTTCCTTTCCTCCCCCTATGTTCATCTGTTGTGTTTCTTAAGTTTCATGTACGAGTGAAATCATACAATATTTGTGTTTCTCTGATTTAGTTCACTTAGCATAATACATTCTAGTTCTGTCAATGTTGTTGCAGATCCTTTGCCCATTTTAAATATTGTGTTTTCTATCTTTTTCTTATTGATTTGTAGGAGCTCTTTATATATCCAGGACACAGATATGTGTATTATAGATCTCTTTTCTCCATATTTGGCTTGATTTTTTAATTACCTTGATGGTATCTTTTGATGAATAAGTTCTTGAGTTTTCTGAAGTCAGTATGTCCATCTTTTCTTTTAAAATTCAAGCTTTTTGTACCCTTTTAAAGAAAATTGTGCCTGCACCAAAGTCATGAAGGAATTGGGCTGTTTTCTTCTTGAAGCATTATAGTTCAACCTTTCTTTTTTAGGCTTTTAATTTATCTGGAATTGATTTGTATTTATGGTGTGAGGCAGGAATCAAGGTTTGCTTGTCCTCCCCACCCCGCAAACTGGTATCCTTTTGGCCAGAACCATTTATTGGAAACGTTTTCTTCCCAGTGCTGCAGTGCACATGTTCTCTGTAACCTAATTCTTACAGTAAGCCCAGAACACACCCCTTGGTTCCATCAGTAGGGAGATTAGATAACTTATCCTGATCACACGCAGCAAGGTTTAGAACTTCCCTGTCTGCCTTTGCAACCACATGCTGCTCCTGCATTTCTTTCCGTGCTGGGTAAATGGTATGCCAAAATGAGCAGAGAATACTACGTCGTCAGACTGCAGGGTGAGTGTCCTATCCAGGCAGCTCACTTGGCAGGGCTCAGTCCAGACTCTGACCAAAACAGACCTGGTGATTTCTCTACATTGGAGAAGTGGACACTGGTAAATGTGCATCCTGAGGAAGAATCTTCTTCGGGTTCAGCAGCCTGAAGGTGCAGCTGGGCTCCACCCTTACAGACAGACATCTGGAGAAGGACCACTTGTCCAATCTTCCCCTATATGCCAGGAAGACTTCCTTGACTGAGCATGCCCAGTTCTGTCGCTGTTGTGTTCCCTGGGGTTTTGTGGAGGAAGGGTCTGGACCAATGTAGAGATGTCAGGATGGAGGCTTCTATCCTGGGACTGGATTTAGCAAAGACAAATGCAGGCTCTATTTCCTGTTACCATCGGTAGTACCCTAAGACACCTGGGGGTAAGACAGGGGAATCCTTCATTCAACCAGTATTTATTGAGTGTATACTATGTGCTCCCAGGCACTGGCAGAATGGCAGTGAACAGAAGAGACGGGGGCCACTCTTCTCAAGGAGCTCACATTCAGAGAAGACTGTTGTTGTAAAGGTGCTTCAGGCTAATGAACTGGAAGCTTTATTGTTTAAAGATCAGTTGAGGGGCCCCTGGGTGGCTCAGTCGGTTAAGCATCTGATTCAGGCTCGGGGCATGATCTTGTGGTCTGTGAGTTCAAGCCCCACATCGGGCTCTGTGCTGACAGCTCAGAGCCTGGAGCCTGCTTTGGAGTCTGTGTCTCCCTTTTTCTCTGCCCCTCCCCTGCTTGGGCTCTGTGTCTCTTGCTCTCAAAAATAAATAAAACATAAAATAAATAAATAAAGATCAGTTGAACTCCCGCAAATTCCTTCCCTCCTCTGCGAAGCTTCTCCCCCCTCACAGGCGTTTTGAAAACCCAGTTCTCCCAGACTGGAACCATAGGCTGTCTTCCAGCTTTTCTGTTTTCTAGTAATTTCCTCTTTATCTCCAAATATTAAAAAATGGAAGGGGCGCCTTGATGAGCCTTGGGAAGGCAGCGGGTCCTGTCTTGTCCCAGTGGTTGAAGTCAGTTGAGGCATCACTGTTTGTGCTTACACTGCCAGCAGACCGCCGCAAGGCCGTCCTCATCTCATTCTGCAGACCTTTCCAGAATTGCCTTCAGCGACAGTACAAGTCCCTTCTTATCAGTAAGGAAATCAGTTTTGGACTTAATCCTGCAAACCAGTGGTTTCTCTTCTCCTGGGCTTTTTCCTTCAGACATTATATAAATGATCTCAAATGCAGTCTGTGGCCTGAAACATGAACTTGGAGGAACTGTGCCCGGTGTAGGAATCTGATGCTCCTGAGAGACAGCAGATTGTATTTAACAAGGTCCTTTCCCTTCTCTTATCGATAATTCGGTTTTTCTGCCACTTTTTTTTTTTTTTTTTTTGCCCAGGCCTCCCCTATACTGCTTTATTCCATGAATTCAATTCAGCATGCATTTATGAGGTATTTACCACATGACGGACTCTGACAGGTCCTGGAGGAAATGAATGAATAGGACTCGGTACTTCTTGCAGAGTTTCCAGTCCACTGTGGGAGGAGCCCATATACTGTCAACCATCGCACTGAGCAAAATGGAATAAATCCACTTAGAGGTGGCGCTGGCAGCGGAAGCAGTTACTGGTTATTAAGCATTTACTATGCACAAGGCACCCAATTTGCATGTTGCAAATGTTCTCTTTAACTTCAGGGCAACCCTTCAAAGTAGATTTAATTATCCCTCTTTTCCAGAATTGAGGCTTGGAGGGGATGAATGACAGACTCAAGGTTTCGCAGCTGGCGTATGAAGATCAAAGACTTGCATCCAGGACCACCTGGCTGCAAGGCGGGCTCTGCCTTCCCCTCCCCGCCCCTTAACCCAAGAGCGAGAAAACAGAGGAGGGCCAGATGAATTCTAATTTAGAGGAAGGCGGTGACATTGGAGATGTTTTTAATTAAACTTTTTTACTTTGAAATAATTGTAGGTTCACATGTAGTTTTTTTTAAGTATTTCATTTTATTTTTTTTAAGTTGAGTTATTTATTTTGAGAGACAGGATGAGCAGGGAGGAGAAGAGAGAGAGGGAGAGAAGGAGAATCCTAAGTAGGCTCAGCACCATCAGCACAGAGCCTGATGCGGGCTCGAACTTACACATCACTGTGAAATCATGACGTGAGCGGAGGTCAAGAGTCAGATGCTTAACCACCTGAGCCATCCAGGTGCCCATGTAGTTTTTTTAAAAAAAACGGTTATTTCTGTATTTTGAGAGAGAGAGAGAGGGACAGGGGGAGAGGGGCAGAGAGAGGGAGAGAGAGACTCTTAAGCAGGCTCCACACTCAGCACAGAGCCTGATGTGGGGTTTAATCCCATGAACTGTGAGATCATGACCTGAGCCGAAATCAAGAGTCAGATCCTTCATCGACTGAGTCATCCAGGTCCCCCAGTTCTCATATAATTTTAAGAAATAGGGGCTCCTGGGCAGCTCAGTTGGTTAAGTGGCCGACTTCGGCTCAGGTCATGATCTCATGGTTTGTGGGTTCGAGCCCTACATTGGGCTTTGGCCTGGCAGCTCAGAGCCTGGAGCCTGCTTCAGATTCTGTGTGTCCCTCTCTCTCTGTCCCTCCCCCACTCACTTTCTGTTTCTTCTCTCTCAAAATAAAATAAAGATTTTTTTTTAAAAAAAGAAAGAAACAATACAGACATGCCATGGACCTTTGACCATATTTCCCCCTAATGGTCGCATCCTGCTAAATGGGCATGGCTGTATCACAACTATGTACCGACTTTGATACAAGTCAAACACAGCACAGTTCATCCCCTAAGGTCCCTGCTGTTGGCCTTTTATAGCACCACCCACGTCCCTCCTTAATCCCTGGCAGCCATGTATCTGTCTTCATTTCTGTCATCTTGTCTGCCGAGAAGGTTACACAAATGAAATCCAACAGCATGGGATGGGCTTTTGCACTCAGCAGAATTCTTTGGAGACTCATTCAGGTTGACCCATGTATAAATAGTTCATTCCTTTTTAATGCTGACTAGTATCCCATGAGATGGATATGCCACAGTTTGCTTAACGAGTCCCCCATTGAAGAACACCTGGATTCCCCCCAGTTTGGGGCTATTATAAATAAAGCTGCTGGAGACATTCATGTACGGTTTGTGTGTGTCTGTGAACACAAGCCTCCATTTTTCTGGGAGAAGAGCCCAGGAGCGCAGTGGCAGGTCGTACGGTAGTTGCATGGTTAGCTTTACAAACACTGGCAAACTGTTTTCAGGAGTGGCTACACCATTTTACATTCTCACCAGCATCGTATGAGTGATGCAGTGTTCTGTTTCCTTGTCAGCCATGGTGCTGTCACTATTTGTTATTTTAGCCATTCTCATAGACACATAGCGATACCTCATTGTGGTTTTCAGTAGCATTTCCCCAATGGGTAATGCCGTGAAGCATCTTTTATACTCTTATTTGCCATCTGTATGTGCTCATTGGTGAAATGTAGCTTCATGCCTTTGACGATTTTCTGATTGGATTGTTGGCTTTGCTTAGTACTGAGTTCTGACAGTTCCTTATGTATTCTAGATACTGGCCCTTTGTGGCTGTGGTTTGCAAATATTTTCTCTCACTCTGTAGCTTGCCTTTTCATCTTCTGAACAAACTCTTCACAGAGCAAAATACTTAAATTGTGACAGAGTCCAATTTATCCATTTACCTTTAATGCGTCATTCTTTTTGTGTCAAGTCTAAGAACTCTTTTCTCTGGCTCAAAGGCCCACAGATAGCCTCCTATGTTGTTGTCCCTAAAGTATTTATAGTTTTACATTGTACATTTAGTGGTACTCCATTTTGCATTAATTCTTATATCAGCTGTGAGACTGAGCTCAAGGATAATTTTTTGACCTATTAAGTGTTCAATTGCTTCAGCATCATTTGTTTGAAAGATATTTTTCCTCCACTGAATTGCTTTTGCACCTTTATTGAAAATCAGTTGGACATATTTGTGTGTATCTATTTCTGAGCTCTTCATTCTCTTCCATTGATAGGGTGTCCAACCTTATCTGCCATAACTCATGGTCTTGATTACTGAAGGTATATAATTAATCTTGAAATCAGGTAGATTGGTTTCTCCCAGTTTATTCTTTAAAAAAAATTATTTTAGCTACTCTAGATCCTATTTCTATATAAATTTTACAATAATTTTGTCTGTATAAAAAATCTTGCCAGGATTTTGATAGAAATTGTGTTCAACCTGTATATCCATTTGGAGAGAACTGACATCTGTACTAGATTGAAACTTCTAATCCATGAACATGGGATGTCTCTCCATTTATTTCTATCTTCTTTGACTCTTTTCATTAATGTACCATTTTCAGCACCCAGGTCCCATGCATGTTTTGTTATTTTCACACCTAGTATTTTATTTTTTTGAGCAATGGTATTATAATTGGGTTTTCGGTATCCATGGGTTCATTGTTATATAGAAATGACAATTGATTTTCGTATGTCTATGTTGTCTCCTGCAGCCTTGTTGAACTTACTCATTCTAGGAACTTTGGTTTTAGATATTTTGGGGGATATTTCAGGTAGACAAGCATTTCATATGTAAATAAGGACAATTTTCTTTCTTTTTATCCAGTCTGTTTTTTATTTTTTAAAGTAGGGTAATACAAACTTTATAAAATAAACTGGGAGGTATTCTTTTTTCTAGAAGGAATTATGTAGAACTGATGTTAACTCTTCACTAAATGTTTGGTAGCACTCTCAAGTGAAACCACCTGAGCCTGGAAATTTGGGGGGGGGGGCAGATGATATAATTATAAATTCAATTTTCTTGATTGTTATAGGGCTAGTCAAATTACGTATTTTCATATCCCCTGGAAACAACAGTTTGTGTTTTCAGGGATTGGTATCTTTTACTTCAGTTGTCCAATTTACATGGGTCGAGTTGTTCATAGTGTTTCCTTATTATCCTTTTAATGTCTATAAGGTCCGTGGTGATACCTTTCTATTTCATTCCTAACATTGGTCATCTGTTTCTTCCCCTTTTCCTCTTATTAGAAGTGTGTCAACTTTACTTCTACCAGCTCTGTTCTGTTGATTTTCTCTATTGTTTCTCTAGTTTTGATTTCACTGATTTCTGTACCTTTAGAAGTCCCTCCTTCTGCCTCTTTGGGATTAGTTTGCCCTTCTTCTAGCTGCTTGAGGTGGGAGCTTAGAGTGCTGATTTGAAACTTTTCCTCTTTTCTCTTTCCATCTATTGCTATGAATGCACCACTACACTGTGTCACACATGTTGGCACATCATAGTTTTATTTTCATTCAGTTCACTTTACTTTCTGTTTTCTTGGAGTGGTCCTCTTTGACTCATTGATTTTTTAAATAATGGTTTATTGTCAAATTGGTTTCCATATAACACCCAGTGCTCCTCCCTACAAGTGCCCTCCTCCATGACCATCACCCCCTTTCCCCTTCAGCCCTTGGTTCATTTTCAGTATTCAATAGTCTCTCATGGTTTTTGTCCCTCTCTCTCCCCAGCTGTCTTTCCCCCTTCCCCTCCCTATGGTCCTCTGTTAGGTTTCTCCTGTTAGACCTATGAGTGCAAACATATGGTATCTGTCCTTCTCCGCCTGACTTATTTCACTTAACATGACACCCTCGAGGTCCATCCGCTTTGCTACAAATGGCCAGATTTCATTCTTTCTCATTGCCATGTAATACTCCATTGTATATATAAACCACATCTTCTTGATCCATTCATCAGGTAATGGACATTTAGGCTCTTCCCATGATTTGGCTATTGTTGACAGTGCCTCTATGAACACTGGGGTACATGCATCCCTATTCATCAGCACTCCTGTATTCCTTGGATAAATCCCCAGCAGTGCTATTGCTGTGTCATAGGGGAGTTCTATTAATAGGTTTTTGAAGAACCTCCACACTGTTTTCCAGAGCGGCTGCACCAGTTTACATTCCCAGCAACTACAAATGGGCATGCCCATTTGACTCATTGATTATTTAGAAGGACGTTGCTTAGTTTCTAAGTGTTTGGTGAATTTCCTGTTATTGATTTCTAGTTTGATTCCACTGTAGTCAGAAAACACACTAGGTATGATTATAATGTTTTAAAATTTGTTGATGTTTGTTTTGTGGCTCAGGAAATGGTGCATTTTGGTACATGTTCCATGGCCACATGGAAGTGGTGTTTATTCTGCTATACTTGGGTATAGTGGTTTTTCAATACTGATTCGCCCCTGTTGGTTGGTGATGTCATTCAGTTCTTCTCTATCCTTGCTGGTTTTGTGTCTACCCCTTCTGTCCACGGTTGGGAGGGGGGTGTTAAAACCTCCTAGTATAGTTTCAGGTTTGTCTGATAATCCTTTCGGTTCTATCCACCTTTGCTTCCCGTATTTTGCAGCTCTGTTGTGTGAGACGTACAGTTATGATTCTCCTGTCTCCTTGGTAGACTGACTCTTTTATCTTGTACGTTGTCTGCTTACTCTGGTGATTTTCTTTGCTCTGATGTCTGCTTTGTCTGATATTCACATAGCTACTCTTACCTTCCTTTGATGAGTGTTTCCATTCTTTTACTTTGAACCTGCCTATATGGTTTTATTTATTTATTAAAGTTTTTATTTATTTTGAGAGAGAGAGAGAGAGAGAGAGCGAGCATGGGGAGGACCAGAGAGAGAGGGAGAGAAAGTATCCCATGCAGGCTCCATGCTGCCAGCACAGAGCCCGATGTCGGGCTTGATCCCTCAAAATATGAGATCATGATCTGAGCTGAAATCAAGAGTCAGATGCTTAACGGGCTGAGCCACCCAGGCATCCCTACTTGCTGTATTTAAAGTGAGTTTTCTGTGGGAGCAAATGGTCTTGTCTTTTACTTTGTGTATTTGGATCACTTGCGTTTGGTATAATCATAGATAAATTAAGACTTGAGTCAACCATTTTATTTGTTGTGTTCCCATTTTTTCTTATGTTTTTCATTCCTCTGTTTATTTTCTTTTCCTGCCTTCCTGTGGGTTACTTGGACATTTGTTAGAATTTCATTGTGATTTAACTATAATGTTTTACAATGTCTTTGTATAGCTTTTTAAATGGCTACTCTAGGAATGAAGTATTAGATGTGATATTCCAGGCATCACATTAAATACATACATGATAGATATACACACAAAATATGAATATATATCATGCATAGACTATATATGTATATACTACATCATGTATATATACTATTTATATAAAATTTCATGAGCTATATATTTATAAATATACACAATATCTATGTGATCTATAACATGTTTATGTGTATATTATATATTTTTATGCTCGTGTATATATGTAATACAAATGCATAAATTAAAAGGTGAGACTTATGAATTAGAGTATAAAACAAGACTCAAACACTTGCTATCTACATGAAACTCACTTTATTAAGTTTTAAATTTTTATTTATTTTTTCAAGGTCAAACTTAATGTTTATTTATTATTTTTGAGAGAGAGAGAGACAGAGCGTGAGCAGGGGAGGGGCAGAGAGAGAGGGAGACACAGAATCTGAAGCAGGCTCCAGGCTCAATACAGAGCCCAATGTGGGGTTTGGACTCACAATCTGCGAGATCATGACCTGAGCTGAAGTCGGATGCTCAACCGACTGAGCCACCCAGGCGCCCCTGAAACTCACGTTAAGTATAGCCATCTAGGCAGGTTGAATGTAGAAGGATGGAGACAGATACATCATGCAGACGTTAATTGAAGGAAGGCAGCTTGTTCTAGTAAGTAGCTATCTATATAAAATCATAGTCTTTTGTCATCATTTTGCCCATTGAAGTGATGTCCAGAAACTTTACCTCCCTATCCCTCCCTCTACCCTCCGCATGGATAATACAAGGATTTAAAATACTTCCTTTGTGTATGTTTAGAACCATGTTAGATAGTGTTGTGATCTTTGCTTAAACCATTAAACAGAACTCAAGAATGGAAGGAATCCTATTGTATCTACTCATACTTTTGCTCACTGTCTTCTTTCTTCCTTCCTGACGTTCCAGGTCTCTGTCATCTTTACCTTTCTGTTTAGAGAGAACTACCTGTAGCATTCTCTTGGGGTAAGTCTGCTGGCCACAGATTTTCTTAGTTTTTCCTTCTTTCCATCTGAGAATGTCTTGATTTCCCCTCATTTCTGATGATATTTTCTGAGGTATAGGATTCTGGGTTGAAAGTCCCTTTTTTTTCGTTTTCTTCTTTTCTTTTCTTTTTTTTTTTAAGCCATGAAAAATAGTGTGCCACTTCCTTCTGGTCTCCATGGTTTCAGGAATTCCAGTAAATGTATTTACCAAAGAGAGAAAAAGAGAGAGGCCCTTTAAATATTGTGAGACATTTCTGCCTCCGGGTTTCTCAGCTATTTTGGGATCATGGGCAATGGGGAGAATTCAGCAAGAAACAGTCGTAGCATATTGGTAAGAGTTAAGGGAAGAATTTTAAAGGTTTTTTTTTTTTTTAATAGTGACCAGAAAAGAATGAGGCTTTGGTGTCATTCGCGTGGCCAGGAATACAGGCCATGACACCGTCCTTTACATGATGGAAGGGACAAGGAATTAAGAAAGGCCACGGAGACCCTGTAACTAAGAGGAGTCAGGAGAATGGACAGGCACCCATAGCTTGTGCACGTGGTGCTCACATGGTGACTTATGGGAGATCTGGACCGTGCTCAGTGTCATCTCCGTTACTGTGGGTCCCTGCGGGGCGGACCTGGGTCTGGGTGAGAGGGCCCGGCGTGACTGGGTGGGTGCAGGAGGGTGTTGGGAGTGTAGTCACACTCTCCACGGCGTGGGAGGAAGGTGGAAGAGGAGGTGCGTTGCACATGACCTCAGCGAGGCGGCTGTGAGTCACTTTCAGACACGGGATGGCAGACACTACATATTTTAAACAGTGGGTCAGTGTTTATCTCTCCTAAAGATGACTGTGGTGTTTACAAGTCATTTTGCCCACACCAGATATGGGAAATCTGGCCTAGAGATTGTCTTCAGGGGCCCCTGGGTGACTCAGTCTGTTAAGCATCTGACTCAGGCTCAGGTCATGATCTCCTGGTTCATGAATTTGAGCCCCGCATCAGGCTCTGTGCTGACAGCTTTACACCAAGCTTTATGCTATTAGTCACTCCCCTCACTTAGCGAAAACCAGTTCTGCCAGCATTGCCTGGTGGCTCTGTGCTTCCCCTTCCCTGATTCCGTCCTTCTCTTGACATTCATTTAAGAAAGTCTTTCTGAAAGCTCCACCGACAAAGAGGAGGTACCAAATGTCACAAATCCTGTTGACTCTTTAAGTGGAAATGAAAAATAAAAACTCCACGTGCTTTCTCGGTGGAGAGAGTGTCTTGAGATTTATTTTTGTTAAGTGAGGTGTACCCCGAAGCGCTGCACAGAGTAGCAGGTCTCATTTCAGATGATGACCCCCGGCAGGGTACACCCTGGGGGAAGAGAATGGGGCCAGATCCTGGAAGCAGCTGATTGACAGGGTGGGGTGGGAAATGGACTCACATCCAAGGATGGGTCTTCCTGTGACGTCACAGCCATGGCCTGTGAGCACCTTTGGATGCATTTCAACCCTGTAAGGGCACATGTGTGTCACAGAAGCCACCAACTACGGCCGTTGGGCCAGGCTCATTCCACAGAAGTCTCTGGTTGAGCCCAAGAGTGTCTTGTTTACTTTGAATATTTAAAAAAATTGGAAGATTTTAACTAAAAATTCAGGCATAGAATTTCTCTTGAAAAACTGGGTGAGGCAACACCAGTCCTGTTCCCATGAGCTGAAGTGAGGGGCCCTCGGCCCCGGGGGGAGGCTCCCGGTGCACCCCGGCCCCGCGCAGCCTGCTCTACCTTTCCCTGGCACCTGCTGGCTTGTGTGGGCAGGTCAGCCCAGGGTGGTGACCCAGGGCCGCGGGGAGAAGGCAGCCTCTTGGCTGGAATCAGCCGCTCGCCCAGGCCTGTGGAGAATGTCAAGGCGACACCAGCTTTGGAGTGTGCGCCCCCACTTTTATTTGAGAAAGGACTTTCTCGAAAGTAATAGCACCACTAATGAAAATTGATTTTCCTTCTAACAGTTTATTTTCCCGAGAGCAAATACAGGGAATTCTTAAACACATGTGCTCATGGTCAGTAGCACAGGCCTGGAGAAATAAAATCTGCGATCACCAGGGAAAAGCGTTTGCGTGTTGGTCTTGGGAGCCATCGATTCACTCTCGGAAAATGGTTCATGACCAACTTCCGAAGGGACTGAGGAGCAGCGTCGGTGGTATAGTGGTGAGCATAG
Organism: Suricata suricatta; assembly: GCF_006229205.1. NCBI lineage: Eukaryota > Metazoa > Chordata > Mammalia > Carnivora > Herpestidae > Suricata > Suricata suricatta. The sequence goes on along the minus strand of NC_043701.1, from coordinate 181,154,437 downwards.
CTGCCTTCCAAAGGGACTGAGCAGAGGTGGTGGGAAAGGTGCTTCTGTGTGGTCAGCCTGCCCAAAGTGCCCCTGCTCTGCCCCCCGCTGTGCCCGCGCCCACAGCTGCCAGAACCCTGCTCACCGTGCAGTCTCTACAACTATCTGTGACTCGCCCACCTCCCCTTCTAGAGGGTCAACCCCTTGACTGCCTAACAGCGTCCCACGTTCACTGTGTGTTGAAGATGTACCAGGCAGAGCGCCAGGCACTTTATCCCAATTAACTCCGCGTGTCCTCCCAGCGGCCCTTTGAGGCGGGCGTGTGTCATCCCGTTTTTCAGACGAGAAAACCAAAATGCAGGGACACTTCATGTGCACCGAGAGGTGGAGGTGGCAAGTTTGAATACTTGCAGATTTGTTGAAGGCTAAGCAGTGTAGCACTTGAATGACTTAATTCTTATTACAACCACTTTATGGAACTGGATATTAGACATTGTAGTGTCAATTGTATGTTTTTACATTTTTATTGCCTTACGTACTTGTTTACACAAATCGCATAGATGTAATTTATGGGTGATTAAAAGGATGTTTAAGGGCAGTTTGAGATGAAACGGTGCTTCGGTTTCTTCTTTGAGGTTCTCAACAAAATCAACAGCACCCATTTACCAGATTTTTAATTTTCTTTTATTTTTTAAGCAACTAAGCTCCACTGAACATATACATCTATCATGGGGCATGTGTGGAATTGAATTTTATAAGTGAAACTGGTGTGTCATAAGGTGTATACATTTGGGGTTTTTTCTTATTTTATTTTTTGAGAGAGAGAACAGAGCAAGCGTGCACAAGTGCGGGAGGGGCAGGGAGAGGAGGAGAGAAATCTCAAGCAGGTTCTGCAACAGCACAGAGCCTGACTCAGGGCTCGAACTCAGGAACCATGAGATCTTGACCTGAACGGAAACCGCAGTCAGATGCTTAAGCGACTGAGCCACCCAAGCACCCCAAGTACATACATTTTAAATTTGATCGATAGTCACCAAATTTCCCTCCCCAAAATGCTCTACTGGTTTACATTTGAGCCAAAAGTGTGGAGAGAGCCTGCTTTTCTACTCCCTAAAACTGGATTTTTTGAAAAAAAAAATTATTTGAGAGACAGAGAGAGGAGGGGCAGAGAGGGAGGGAGAGAATCCCAAGCAGGCCCCATGCTGTCAGCACTGAGCCCCACATGGGGCTCGATCTCACAAACTGGGAGATCATGTCCTGAGCTGAAATCAAGAGTCGGACACTTAACTGACTGAGCCATCCAGGCGCCCCTAATACTGGAATTTTATAGATGTGTGTGTGTATGGGCAGGTTTGCCAAACTAAGAAAAAGGTGAGGTAGCTCACTGTTGTTTTATTGTGGTGAAATTCCCATGACAAAAAAATTAAACTGCTTTAAAGTGTACATTGCAGTGAACATTCGTAAGGTTAAAAAAACCACCTCAGTTCCGAAAATTTCGCCACACCGAATAAAAGCCTTTCCTAGTCACACCTACCCCCCCCCCCATTCTTAGCAACTGCTAACCTATTTTTCATCTCCGTGGACTGACCTGTCTGGACATTTTACATAAAGGGAATCCTATAATATGCGATCTTCCGTGTCTAGCCTCTTTTACTCAGCACGGAGTTTTCAAGGTTCATCCGCAGGGTAGTGTGTCAGCGCCTCATTTCTTTTCACAGCTGAATGTTCTCCATTGTGTATATGTACATATATATACATATATATATATAATCCCTTGTATAACGTACAACAGTTTGTTCATTTGTTGACGGACATGTGGGCTGTTTCCACCTGTTGGCTATTGTGAATAGAATTGATACAAACATTTGCACAAAGTGTTTATCTGGGTTCCTGTTTCCAGTTCTTTCCTGTGTGTCTGTATCATATGCGCACATACATCCGTGCATGTATCTCCACGTATATGATGATATGGTCATGTGGTCTTATGTTTAACGTTTTGAAGAACTACCAGCTTCCACACCAGCCTTTTTACATTCCCACCAGCCGTGTATGGGAATTCTCATTTCTTCCCAGCCTTACTAATACCGGTTTTTTTCTGTGTGTTTGTTTGGCTTTAGATTTAATTATAGCCATGGTCGTGGATATAAAGTGGCGTCTTAGTGTGGTTTTGAGTCGCGTTTCCCTCATGACTAATGATGTGGCGATTCTTTCCCTGTGCTTGTGGGCCGTTGTGTAGTTTCTTTGAAGGAATGTCTGTTCTTTGGAGAAATGCCATTGGGTTGGTTGTCTTTTTGCTCGTTGGCTTGTAGAGGTCTTTATATACGCAGGATGCTGGGTCCTTATCAGGTGTATGATCTGCCGTTTTGTCCTGTTTTGTAGGTTGTCTTTTCACTTTCTTAATAATAACCTTTGATGCAGAAGGTATTTTATTTAAACATTGTTTTAAGTTATATCTTCTCAATTGCTAAAAACCTCCAGCACCTTTTAATTGAATATTACCACGTTATATTTGTTTCTCTATGAAATCCATGTTCAAATCACTTACCTTTATAAAGTATGTTCTTCTCATATAATCATAGGAGTTAATTTTATATCCTGTGTATTTATCCTTTAAGTATGTTCTTCCAGTCTGTTGCTTGTTACTTTTTTTTTTGGTTTTGCGTGTCATTTAGTTTTGTACATAATAACATTTGTCACATACAAGTTACTCATTGTTTTACTCATTGTCCAGCTGTCTTTTATGGCCTCTGATATTTTATCTTTTTTAAGAAGACTTCCAATATTATAAAAAACATTCTTTAATTTTTTAAATTTCACTTTATATGTTTACACTTTTAATTTATTTTAAATTTAATTTTGTGAATGGCTTTATTTATTTATTTTTTAATTTTTTATTTTTGAGAGACAGAGAGAGAGACAGTATGAGCAGGGGAGGGTCAGAGAGAGAGGGTGATACAGAATCTGAAGCAGGCTCCAGGCTCTAAGCTGTCAGCACAGAGCCTGATGCAGGGCTTGAACTCATGATCTGAGATCATTACCTGAGCCGAAGCTGGATGCTCAACCAACTGAGCTACCAGGGCGCCCCTATTTATTTTTTTAAAGATTTTATTTTTAAGTGATCTCTACACCCAACATGGGGCTTGAACCCATAACCCTGAGATCAAGAATCACATGCTCTACAAACTGAGCCAGCCAGATGCCCCATGAATCGCTTTCACTATGAACCATAGCATTATTTTATCCTTAAATGGATTATCAGTACCAATCTATTCCCTTTGATTTATAACATCTTGTTGATAGTAAGTCCCCCAACGAATATGGATGTCTTACTTTCTGTTTTATTTCATTGATCTGTCCATCTTTTCTTTGCTGAGACCACACTGTTTGAATTATTAACACAGCATTTGAATAAGTTCTGGTATGTATTACAGCAGTATCACACGTTTTTCATGTATTATCAAAATCGACATGGGTATTTTTATGTATTCTCTTTTCCACCTATATTTATGAATCATATGTTCAATTTTTATTTAATATTTATTTATTGTCCATTTTTAATTACGTTGGGAATATATACATTACTTTGGACAGTGTTGACTTTGCAGTTTTGACCTCTTATCCAGAAACATGGTGTGTTTCCCCATTCACTTAGTCTTTCCTAGTTTCCTCTGATATAATTTTAGGATTTTCTTAACATGGGTGGAGCAGATTTCATGTTAGTTGCATACCTGGGTGTTTTATCATTTTCTCACCAGTGTTAATGTTTGTCTCCTGATGATTTGTACTTGATTATTGCTGCTCTTTGTGAGAGGAGTTGATGCCTGGAAGTGGGTTTTGGTCCTGCTTCAACCACGCAGCTCTGCCAGGGGTCCCAGTGGTTTTCAGCGTAGACCCCTGGGTTCCCACGTGGACAGTCACATTGTCTGAAGCCGTGAGGATTTTGTCTCTTCTCTCCTTACTGTCCCATGTGGGCAGCGCCCCTCTGATCTTGGGGGTGCCTGCCTTGTCCCCAGCTCCTAAGGTTTCCTGGTCTGGCACTTCATATTTTAGCACAAGAAATCTCATTATTTTTTAAAAAATTTTGTTGACTTATTTAATAAGTACATGCTGGGAAAATTTAATTTCTAAGCTTTCCCAAATACAGTGATCTTAGAGATTTGGCCCATTTTATAAAAATCACAAAACAAGCATTATATTTCTTTTGCCTCATTAAAACATTTTTTAATGTTAATTTATTTTTGAGAGAGAGACAGACAGACAGAGTGTGAGTGAGGGAGGGGCAGAAAGCAGGAGACCCAGAATCCAAAGCAGGCTCCAGGCTCTGAGCTGTCGGCACAGAGCCCCATGTGGGGCTTGAACTCATGAACCGTGAGACCATGACCTGAGCCAAAGTCGGACTTTCAACCAACTGAGCCACCCAGGCACCCCTTTTGCTTCATTAAAACATTTTAATCACATTTTCATATTGGATCATTTCTTGTGTGCTGTATTTATGGAACAAATTTATTTCTGTAGCAGTTTGACTGGAAAGGATGTGCGACTAGAAGAATCACATAAATGCATTTATTCAGGGACGCCTAGATGGTTCAGTGGTTAAGTGTCCAACTTCTATTCATATCATGAACTGCGGTTTGTGAGTTCGAGTCTCATGTCATGCTCTGTACTGACAGCTCAGAGCCTGGAGCCTGCTTTGAATTCTGTGTCTCTTTCTCTCTCTGTTCCTCCCCTGTTCACACTCAGTCTCTCTCTCTCTCAAAAATAAATAAATATTAAAAAAAATTTTAATGTGTTTATTTATATGATCTGACCCTTTAAATAATATTGTAGATGGAGATGGCTTCTTTGATGGGAAATGCTATGGCAGAGACTCATCACACAAAAAGCAATCCTTACACACACACACACACACACACACACACACCCCACCCCCGTCCATGAGGCTAGCTTTCAAACACGGTGACCAACTCACCACCACTTGCCTGTGGGAATCTTAGCCCTGTCTGTCGTGGAACAGAGCCCTGCTGTGGGGTTTTACTCTATTCCCATAGTCTGTTTCCCCTGCAGAATGTGTGCCTTCCCTGCTCAGTGCACGAATCCAAGCTACAGTAGAATTGCTGAGTGTTGCAGATGTAAGAAAATACTTTGGGAAGAGCCCCGCCCTGCCACCGTGGTGGGAAAGGCCCTCTGCCCTGCGCTGGGACTGCAGGGCCCCCTCCAGGCTCTTTCTCCCCGGGGCCCCAGAGACACAGAGGTTTAATAACCTTCAAAGCTGACTTCGCTCCAGGCTCAACTTGCCGCAGCAGAAATGTCCTGCCCGCCAGCCAAGGACCAGTTCCTGGCTTGAGCTCAGCTGACGACGTGCCTCCCATCGACATGTTAAATATTTCATAGACCTTGGTCTTCCCGGGTTTCCCTGCCCTGGTTAGCGTCCGCCTTGCTGGGAGTTACTTCTGGGGGAAGCCCGTCTGAGGGGTGAAGGAAGCCGTGTCTGGAAGGAGCCCAGGGAGAACAGGAAGGGGGTTAAGAGCGCGGTCTCCCGAGGCGTCCGACTGGAGTGTGGATTCCAGCTCCTGCCTGCACTTGGGGGCTGTGGGATGTAGGACAAGGTCACACCATTTCGCTAAGCCACGGCTTCCTTATGTGCTGTGGTGAGTCAGACGTGGGGAGTCGTGGCGGCTCAACAAGAAGAGGAGTGACACCTAGAGCAGCACAGGGCATGCGGGGGACGGTAGTACCGTTTCCTGGGACACTCAAAGGACAGCGCATCGCGTGGCTTAGACAGTTGGAACGTATTGCTTCCCAGCTCCAGAGCCCGACATCCAGAATCAACATGTCACTGACAGAGTTGGGTCTTTTTGAGCCGGTGATGGACGGTCTGTTCTGTCCTCCTTGTCCCCACTTCTGAGGGGGCGCTGGCCATCTCTGACATTTCTTGGCTCATTCATGCACCACCCTGCTCTCTGCCTTTGTCTTTACATGGTCTTCTATCTCCGTGTGCATCTCTGTGTCCAAACTTCCCCTTTTTAGAAGGATACCAGTTGGGGCGCCTGGGTGGCTCAGTCGGTTAAGCCTCTGACTTCGGCTCAGGTCAGATCTCATAGTTGTGAGTTCAAGCCCTGCATCGTGCTCTGTTCTGACAGCTAGCTCAGAGCCTGGAGCCTGCTTCTGGTTCTGTGACTCCTCTCTCTCTGCCCCTCCCCCTCTCATGTTCTGTCTCTCTCTGTATCAAAAAACTAAATAAAACATTAAAAAAAATTTAGAAGGATACCAGTCATACTGGATCAGGGCCACCCTCATGATCTCCTCTGAACCTACTCACCTTAGGACTTCCACATATGAGTTTGGCGAGAGACCCAATTCAACTCATGGCAATATTCAATAAATCTTTGTTGATCTCAAAAAAATGTTCAATAACAAATAACCAGTTGAAGCCGGAGAATGACCTCCAGATGAAAGAGACCACAGATTCTCTGCTGAGCCATACAATTTCTTGAGCATCCAGAGAACTCTTTAGACAGGAAAAACGGTACCTTCCTGTTGTGCTGAACTGCAGGAGAATTCAGGTGGGGAGGGATCTGAGGGTCCTTGTCCCGGAGGGAACATTCCTGGGAGCGTGGACACACGTTTTTTGGCTCCTTCTGTGTCACTATATGGGAAAGTCCGTGGGGCGGAAAGAGAGGAGAGAGGGGTGCCGCTCTGCAAAGCGCTTTGCTTCGGCATCTGCGGGCGGTAGCTGTGTCTGTTGGAGATGCGTGATTTTTGCAGAAACCAGTTAACTGCAGGGCGGTTTGGGGGGCTGGGTTGCTAGGCAACAGCTTTCCCCTTTCCTGGGGAAGCCCTGAAGCATCTTGTTCCCCTTGTCCAGTGGTCTCTGCTTTGGTAAAGTCTGGATTGAGAGGATCGATGACATTTTAGGACTTTTTGTGGGGTGGTGGTGAAGGGCGGGGGGCATGTCTGTAATCAGTTAACAGAAGCTGAACAGAAAGCCCTCCTGTCGGCAGTGACTTGGCTGACATTGCCTCCGCTACTTCTTGGCTATTTTTCTTATTGAATTGTATACGCGCATCTGGGCTGCCTGACTATGGTCCTCAGCAGAAGTGGAAGTTAAGGATCAATGGACTGCCAAGTGTCGGTGTGATAGAAAGCCTCGCGCCTTCTTTACTTTCAAATTTCAAGTGCTAGTGATAAAAAAGCAATTACCTGTTATCTTTTGTTGGAAAATAAGATAAGCACCGAGCCCACTTACATTTCTCTTTATTTTTACGTCCCTCTGTTTGTGGAATGTCAGGTGTTTTTATTCCAGCTTCTGGGGACTTGGCCGGGCGATGGTTGACTTGCCAAATCCAGCCCTTGGAGGCTTTGTTCTACGGGAAACCCGAGGCTGGTGAGCAAGGACCCCAGGCTTTCCCACCCTGCCAGTCTTCCTGCCACAGGATTGTCAGGCTGCCTTTGAATGGTGGACATTTTTTATCAGACTCCGGCAGGGCGCTCCAAGAATTCAAGGGCATTTGTGTCTGTAAGAGCACAAACACGGCTTTATGCATCGTTCTGTGGTGGACGGGCTTCGCATGGAGAGCACAGGTGGAAACGATTTACGTCCTTGAGGCCAGTGCGGCATGCGGGGGAGGCTTTGGCGTGACATTAGGCAGGATGGGCTCAGGAAACAGGAGCATTCTTCACGCTTTCCTGAGGTCTTGGGTGGAATCAACACCAATGCCATGTGGGGCGCCTGGGGGGCTCAATCCGTTAAACGTCCGAGTTCAGCTCAGGTCATAATCTCACAGTTTGTGGGTTCGAGCCCTGCGTCAGGCTCTGTGCTGACAGCTCAGAGCTTGGAACCTGCTTCGGATTCTGTGTCTCTCTCTCTCTCTGCCCCTCCCCCACTCATGCTCTGTTTCTCTCTGTATCAATAATAAGTAAACATTGAAAAAAAAAAAAAAAGACCGGTGCAATGAGACGGGCTTCGGTGTGCTTGCCAGAGCGTTTCCGGAGCACTGCCTCAAACCACCACTACCTCCCTGACCGCCCCTTTCCCAGGTTCAAGGTTACATCAACCCCCCTGCCCCTATCCATCGATGGAGGATGCTCTGTGTCCCCCGGTGGGGTGGCTTGTTCCAGGCTCAACACCAGGTCCCTGGGTCAGTGCCCGTGGATTCCAAGGACGGCCCCAGTGAGGAGGCCCCTTGTAGAATGCTTGGCATGCAGAGGGTGGGGTCCCCTCCCACCCGGCGCCTCCTGTAAGCGAGTGGTTCTCTAGGGGCTGCGGCTGCGCTCCACGCCAATGGGAATGAGAGTAGGAATCAAGACTCTGCTCCACCTGTCACCCAGTCGTGGTCCCTGGGGTGACAGCTCAGCACGGAACCCCAGCAGGGATTACAGGCTCCCACCTCATGTGGGCTGGAGCCGGCGTGCCCTGGAGGCCCAAGGGCATCTGTGCCGCCCCTGGGGGCTTTCATGGCTCTCGTGGCCCAGGCCCTGCTCCCTGACACCGAGGTTCTGAGGGGAAAGGCATGACCGAGTCCACAGAAAGTAGAGAGCACTTCTCTGTCACCTGCAAAAAAAAAAAAAAAAAGAGAGAGAGAGAGAAAAGGCCGTATTTCCACCACTTCTAGTTCTAATGGGAAGATCCAAGACACATCAAAGGAAAATGAAAAAACAAATATCTGTAGCATCGGAATCCCCGCTGCCGTGGGTTTCAATTGTAAATATTTTTCTCACTGTTTCCTTTACGTCCACGAATTTCAAACAACACGACTGGATTTGCCGAGGTCTGAGCACAGCTTCGTGTCTCACAGTCTGGTAGCAGGAACCTGCTAGGAACATATGATCGGTTTGGAAATCTGTTCAGAAGTTTCCTGGGTCCAAAATGAAAATAGGCAGCTGTTCACGAGTGCATGACCTCAGATGCTACGAGCCACCCCCCTGGGCACCTGTTCCTTCTTGGCCACATGGGGTGGCCGGTTTCCGCTCCCAGAGAGCTGGTGGGGGCACCTGTGAGTCCGCAGAGACCCCGAGGCAGACCCCGCAGGGGCGCCGGAAGGCAGCCTGTGTCCCACGGTGTGTCTGCCAGGTGGCCGGGAGCCCCCTGAGAGCCCCCAGACTTGCTAGCTACGCCCCATTCCTGTCCCGTTTGCCAAGGGAGGAGGGAAGCAGAATGAGAAAAAGACAGGAACAAACAGACCTGGAATTCATTCTAAGGGTTTTGATCTTTCCTAGTAGAAAAACGAAGGTTGTGTAGATCCTGTGGCTTTATCATCTTTTCTTCCCCTGGGACGCAGGAAAGCCACCTCTGGAGACATCATAAAAGCGCTGCATGTGTCTCTGGGGTGTTGGTTTATGACGCCAGCGGCGCACCCATGACAGGAGGGCCCCAAACCCTGCAGCAGCCTCTGCTGGGGAGGACCCTGCCAGCCAGATTTCAAGGCCTGGGAGAATCGGGGGGAACATGCCTCGCGGCAGCTGTTAAGACCAGGGGAATGGCAAATGTGACACCAAAGAAAATGCAATGACCAGGGAATTCACCAGCAACAAAGCCAGAGAAGCCGTTCGGGCACTAAAGGGAACCTGCGTTGGAAACACAGATGATCAGGTACCAAACAGAAATGGACTTTCCACAAGCAGGTGCACCTGGGAGTCCCAGGGGTGGAAGGGGGCTCGGTGGGACAGGACCTGCACCCTGGAGGCACCATGCACACATCTTCCCCAGGGGCGCGGTCCTCATGGGGGCAGGAAGGAAACCCCTCAGCAGGAGGGTCCCCTGCGGCTCTAGGTAAGGGTTTGGGGAGGGAGAAATAGCAGAGACCGCCCACTCACAAAGAATCATTGCATGTCTTTCTCTCTTTTTTCTTTTTAAAAAAATTTTTTTTAGCATTTATTTTTGAGAGACAGAGACAGGCAGACCATGAGCAGGGGAGGGGCAGAGAGAGAAGGACACACAGAATCCGAAGCAGGCTCCAGGCTCTGAGCTGTCAGCATAGAGCCTGATGCAGGGCTTGAACCCATGAACTGTGAGATCATGACCTGAGCCAAAGTCAGACACTCAACTGACTGAGCCACCCAGGTGCCCCCGCCTTTTTTTTAAAGGTTTTATTTTCTTTTTTGAGAGAGAGAGAGAGAGAGAGAGAGAGAGCGAGCGAGCATGAACAGAGGAGGGGCAAGAGAGAGGGACAGAGAGGATTGAAAGCCAGCTCCACGCTGACAGGCTGACAGCACAGAGCCCAACGCGGGGCTCGAACTCACAAACCGTGAGATCATGACCTGAGCCAAAGTCAGACGCTCAACCGACTCAGCCACCCAGGCACCCCTCATTTTTTTAAAGGTTTTATTTTCTTTTTTGAGAGAGAGAGCATGAACAGGGGAGGGGCAGAGAGAGAGGGACACAGAGGATCGAAAGCCAGCTCCATGCTAACAGGCTGACAGCACAGAGCCCAACGTGGGGCTCGAACTCACAAACTGTGAGATCATGACCTGAGCTGGAGTCAGGTGTTCAACCAACTCAGCCGCCCAGGCATCCCTTCCTCCCTCTTCTTTATATGCAGACACTCTCTTGGGGTTCTGGTCTAATCTCGTCCCGGCTTGTATGGGGATATTGGTCTCTCAGAAAGGGCCCCACGTGGACACACGGGTCTGCCCCCACCCCCCGGAGAAACCAGCACTTAAAATTCAGCCCAGTTGAACAAACTTTTAATTCACTCTTACAAGGGCTGGCAGCCACCGTTCCTTAGCTTCCGCCCTGTGCTGGGGCGTCTCCATGCAGGAAGCGATTCTATGAGGAACCAGAGTGCTGATCCTCATTCCACAGATGGGGGATGAGAGGTTCACTTCGCTGAAGTCAGAGTCGGGGTCGGGTCCTTCCGTGTCCGAGCTCCTTCCTCGTGGCTTTATCTCCCCAGGCGGCAGACCAGGCAGTGGGGGTGCAGAGGCCCCTGTCCCTGGCAAGGCCATCCATCTGGGACAGCACCTGCTGACCGCCACGGGGCGCTGTGGAGCGGGGCCCCCAGGAACACAGACAGCAGCTGGGGCAAAAGCTTCCAGAGGGAGAGAGTTTGAGCTGGGCCCTAAATGATAAGACAGATTTGCCCTGAGTTGAAAGGGATTCACTCCAGGATCGCACCACTGGGTGCTAGGTTTGTAGGATTGGGGTTTAGCAATACGGTGGCAAGCTTTACTGTAGTTTATTATTTTTTAAATTTTTTATTTTAAAGAACGCTTGGTGTGTGCTCACTCTGCATATGAGTCCCAACTCCACTTATTGGGGGCTGACCTGGGGTGACCCGACTTGGATTAGAACCCAGTCAAAGCTCCAGGCTCAAGGTCTGAGTTCCTGGGGCCAAGGCAAGTGCTGAGAAATGGGACAAAGATGTGATGCTGGCCACTGGGAGGGGGCCTCGGAGCCTGGCTCTGTGACTTCTGTGACTTCTCGGAAGGGAGCCTCTGTAGTCTTCAGTAGCACCTGCTCCCCCAGCGGTGACAACCAGAAATGTGTCCACATAGTAGTGCCCTCAGGAGGCAGCTACCCCCACTGAGAACCATCGGTCCATGTTCATGAGGGACATTGACTTGTAGTTTTCTTGCCTCCTCTCTCTGTGTTTTGTAACGTCTTTATGGGGCATTGCTGCGAGTCTATGGCAGGTTGTGCTGGTCGCCTCTAATTTCCCAAGAGTCCAGTAGTGTTGGCATTATCTTTTTTCTTCAAGTTCATGTTTCCCATATATGCCTACAGGCTGCCTGGCCTAAGATTTGCTTTTCTTCCATCTCATCCTGTTCCTTGTTTCCAGTGAAGCCATCTGTGCCTGGAGTTTTCTTTGTAAAAAGGTTTTTAATAATGACTGAATTCCTATAACAGCTGTAGGGCTCTATAGACTTTCTGTTTTATCTTGTGTCAATTTTAGGAAGGTTGTATTTTTTTAAAGCAATTTGTACATCTTTTCTATGTTGTTGAATTTACTCCCATAAAAACATATTCATCATCCCTTCCACGCCTGTAGTCTTAACAGATTGTTCCACTGTTGGCAATGGCTACTTGTATGTGTTTTTATGTTTTTCTTGATTGACTTTGATTTTTTTTCCACTTCAAAAGCTCCGGTTTTGATTTTGCTAATTTTTCTTTCATTTTTTTTCTGTTGTTTCATTAGTTTCTTCTCTTATTTTCATTTGCTTTTTGTCGTCCATGTTAATGTGTGCAGTTATTGTCTATTTATATTCACTGATGGATTGCTGAATATTTTACTATTTATAAATTCTCCTATCAAAGTACGTGGTGGTTGTTTTCGAGTTTTGTTGTTAAGAGCAATGATGCCGTGGACAATCTTGTAAATCCTGATGTCAATGAGCAGGTTTCTCTTCTAAAATACATATATACATATGTATATTTTTTATATCTTAATAGACCTGAAATCAGAATGTGTCTTAAAATTCATGGCATCTTAGAGCATAATTGGAAGCTTTTTAGTCATGGTGATACATAAAGTAACAGTGCATCTTATAGGTGGACTTTGTAACAGGCAACAAATAGGTGGACTTTGCTGAAATACTGTGAATAAGAGCTAAGTTCAGCTTCACTTTCACTGAGTTACCCTCACAGCGGCCGGATCCGCTGGTGCTCACCAGCCGTACATGGGAGTTGGTGTTGCCCCGTGTCTTCACCAGTATGTAGCATTGTTATTTTTTACCAGTTGGGTAGGTATGAAATGGTCTCTTATTATGATTTTATTTTCATTTCTCTATTAACTCATGAGGTTATTCACCGAACAGAAATATGTATCCACGTCTATCTGTCTATTCAGTTCAGTTGTTTAGTGAACATTCTCTTCTGAGAAATGTATATTCTGTCTTTGACTCTTTTTCCATTGGGTTGCTAGTCTTTCTCAAATTAATTTATGGAAGTTTTTATTATTATTATTGTGATACTAACTCTGTTTTTGGAGTTGCAAATATCTTTTTCTAATCACTAGTTGCCTCTTTTTATCACATCTATTCATGGTCAGAAATTCTTAAAAATACTTGAATTTATCAAACTTTTATTTGGTAATGTTTGCTTTGGGAACATTTTAAAGGTATCATTGCTTTCCCAAGATCATCAAAATATTAACTATTTTATCTCTTAACATTTTTAAAGCCTTTTCTTTCCAATTTAAGTTTTTAGATTATCTGGAGGTTTTAAAATTTTTTTTAATGTTTTATTTATTTTTGAGAGAGAGACAGCATGAGCAGGGGAGGGTCAGAGAGAGAGAGGGAGACACAGAATCCAAAGACAGGCTCCAGGCTCTGAGCTAGCTGTCAGCACAGAGCCTGACGTGGGGCTTGAACTCACGAACTGCGAGATCATGACCTGAGCCACAGCCAGATGCTCAACCGACTGAGCCCTCCAGGCAGATTCTGGTTTCTAAACTAATGACAACGACTAGTCTGAGCATCATGTATTATGGATTGTTTTTATCCATGCCACCTCATTATTTTTCACATTTCATGTATGGAAATGTCTCTTTCTGGGTTCCTTATTCTTTTTCACTAGTCATTTTTTTGTTTGTTTACTCCTAGAGCAGTGCACTGACGTTTTCTCTATATCTTTAAATTTTGATATCTGATAGGGCGCATTCCTCTGCCCGGACTATCAGTGTGTCTGTCTGTCTTCAAAAGGCAACCTCCTGAGATCCCTGTCCACTTAGTTTTGACACACCCCCTCATGCACACGAAGAGGAGGTGGGCGTCTGGGCATCTCAGAGAGGCCCACAGGAAGCTGGGCACCGACAGCTAGGCGATGCTAGAAGCCTCCGATTCAGGTGGTGGGGATATCCTCTTAGAAGGACTTGAGAGTCTAACCTGCCGGATGAGGCTGGAGTTGGTGAACCCATTTTTCAGATGAGGAGATCAAGGAAAGGCAAGTGACTTGTTCAGCCTCACTGGCTCAGGGAAGTGTTGCATCTCATGCCCAGAGGAGCTCCTCAGTGTTACTCCATTCAGTCTCAGGTTCGGTACCCCTGGGCCCACCGACCTGTTTTTCTAGAAGCTAGAGCTGCCCTGCTTGCTCTTTCTGTCCAGGTCCCCTTTTCATTTGCTCCTCCAGCCTATTTAAGACCTACATCTTCTCTTCTGCTTCTAAGGTTCCCTTAGACGGGTGAGGCCTCCCTCTCTTTGCTAAGACACCCAGAAGTGCTAAATCTTAGTGTTTGCTCCTTTTTTTCACCTTCCTAAGACCCGTGGACCCACCGCCGGGCGTCTCCTCAGGTACCTCTCCTTCGAGTCTCTGTGCAAGTGGAGAGGAAGGAGTGGCTATTCTGGGAAGCCGCCAGGAGAGAGGTAATTACTGAAGCTAATGCTTCAGCTCTCTCTAAAGTTCAAGTTCATTAGTGAAACTTTATCTTGTCATTCTAGTTTCTGGTTTCTGATGAGCTGGTACTTATTTTGCAATCAAGAGTAAAAATGTTGAATTATAATAATAACTAGAATCATTAACTTTTGCTAAAATGTTAAGCTGCCTCTAAGCTCCACACAGGCAGAGATTTTCTGTCTCTTTTGCTCATTGCTGTGACTTCAGGGTCTACACCACTGCCTTGCGAACGGTTGATGATATAGAAATAGTCCCTGGAGAAACAAAGAAATGAATTTTATCGAGTGCTTTCTATATGCCAAGCCGCGTCCTGAGGATTTTCCGTGTGTCTTCTCTCCTACCGCTCGTAATAACCCAGTGAAGGATCTCATGATCCTTATCTGACAGATGGGGAAACTGAGGCACAGAGAGTTAGGGAACTTGTCTTAGTCACAAACTTTTCTGTTATTTATTTTTTATTGAAGTATGACTAATGTGCAGTGTTATATTAGTTTCAGGTGTACATATAGTGATTCAACATTTCTTTTTTGTTTCGGTTTTTATTCAAATTCCAGTTAGGGGGCACCTAGGTGGCTCAGTCGGTTAAGCGTCCGACTTTGGCTCAGGTCATGATCTCTCGGTTGTGGGTTCGGGCTCCGAGTTGGGCTCTGTGCTGACAGCTCAGAGCCTGGAACCTGCTTCAGATTCTGTGTCTCCCTCTCTCTCTGCCCCTCCCCTGCTCACGCTGCCTCTCTCTGTCTCTCAAAAATTTAAAAAACAAAAAACAAAAAAACCCCCATTAAATTCCAGTTAGTTACCATATGGTGTAATATTAGTTTCAGGTGATTCAACAATTCTACACAATACTCAGAGCTCTTCACCCTGCGTGTACTCTTGATCCCTTTATCCATTGCACCCACCCCCCACCTACCCACTTCCTCTCTGGCAATCACTTGTTTACTGTATTTAAGAGTCTGGCTTTTTGGTTTTCTCTTGAAGTTACACATTTTAGGTGGTCAAGCTAAATTCAAGTTCTTATCTGTGGAATGCCAAAGGACATTCTCTTAGCTTCCAAGAAGTAATGCCTCTCTCCCTGAAGGTACATTAATGTGAGACGCTGCTTATGGGAGTCTGAGAATCACTGTTGTTCCGTTCACATTCATGGGAGTGGGTGAAAGGGAGGCATCATTAAGCATCTTCTTCTTAGAGTTGCTATAAATAGACACGTAACCCAATTTAAAAACAAGCAAAGGATCTGAATAGAGATTTCTTCAAAGATGATATACCAACAGCTAATAATCACATGAAAGGGTATACAATATTATAGTCATTAGGAAAACGCAAATCAAAACTACTGTGAGATGGCACTGAACACCCACGGGTGTGGCTCTGGTCAGAAAGATGGACGGTAATGGGGCGCCTGGGTGGCTCAGTGGGCTAAGCATCTGACTCTTGGTTTTGGTTCAGCTCATGATCTCATGGTCAGGCTCTGCACTGACAGCTTGGGGTCTGCTTGGGATTCTCTTTCTCTATGCCCCTTTCCTGCTAATGTGTACGTGCTCTTTCTTTCTCACTCAAAATAAATAAATAAACTTTAAAAAGATGGACAGTCACAAGTGTTAGCAGAGATGAGGAAAGGTGGAACCCTTGCACTTTGCTGGTGGGAATTTCAAATGGTGCAGTCACTTTAGAAAACAGTTTGACATTTCCTCAAGAAGTTAAACGTGGAGACCCAGCAATTCTGCTCCTAGGTACATAGCCAGGCGTAGGAAAACCTATATCCCCCTACAACCTTGTACATACGGGTTCACAGTAGCGTTATTCATTAAAACCAGGGAGTAGAGCCAACGCAACTGTCCATCAGCGGGGGAGTAGACACACAGTATGTGCTGATTCCCCGTTAGGGGATATGACGTAGCTATAGAAAGGAATGGGGTCCTCACGCGTATAACATGGATGAACCTTAGAAACGTGACGTGCGGTGAAAGAAGCCAACACATAAGGCCACGTGTTGCATGATTCCATTATAGAAATTCCTAGAATAAGCAAATCCAGAGGACAAAGATTAGAGGTGCTGGGGACCAGGGTGAGGGGCAGTAAGGGGAGGGGGCTTCCCTGGAGGGCA
>NC_043701.1:181126052-181137925 GCF_006229205.1 Suricata suricatta | reverse complement strand
GGGGGGGGGGGTATGGATGTGTGTGTGTCTCTGCCCCTCCCTGCTCATGCTCTCTCTCTCTCTGTCTCTCTCAAAAACAAATAAATGTTAAAAAAAATTCTTTAAATAAGATTTTAAAAAATGAGCTGCAGAGAGGGAAGCCCAGCTGGGAGGGGTGAGTTTGAATGTAGGGTGCGCCGCAGGCCAGGGCTCCCACCTACAAGCCAGACTCGGCCGCCCCCCAGCTGGAGCTGCCCTGCCCCTCTCGGGGCCTCCGTGTCCCTTCTCGCAGAGTGGCAGGTGTGGACAAGCCGGTGTTTGTGGCAGCCTGGGTTCTTATGCGCCTCCATGTTGAAGGGGGCGGCTTCCTGGGTCTCGCCTCTGTGTAGGGTCTGTTAGAGCAGGAGAGACAACAGGGACTCTGGATCTTTCTCCATTAAACAGGAGCAACAATGACAATAACAAAAATGGGATGCCCACTGCACTCGACACCAACTGTGTGCCCGGCGAGCAGAGCGGCCTGGTCTCCCTGGCAGGTGCGGCTGCTAAGTTTTCGGAGAGCCGTGTAGACGAGGGGCGACTTGGCTCCCAACGCAGACACCAGCAGCTGGGCAGAGTGCGTGAGCGTCTGGGCCGGCAGCCCTCTTCCCCCACACGGGGCCCAAGGGAGTGTGTGCACCTAACGGCTCCTACACGACGGCTTTATCTAAACGAGAGACTGGCGACTGGGCGCCCTTGGATGCTGCGTCACCTGCGTCGGTCCAGCCCACAGGGGAGCCTGTCTTCCTGGCCACAGGCCCCTGCTCCAGATAAGGCCCGGCCAGGTTGGAGGGACGCGTGGTGAGAACCAGAAGCTGCATGGACCCGCCAATGACAGTCACATCGGTCCTCGGGGAGGAGGGGGAGCCACGCTGACATCTTAGGGAAAGATTTCAGCGGGCGTTCACATCGTGAGCCCCGAGCTGACAGGCTGTCCTTGTCTCGTGGAGCGTGTGGCTCTGTGGCTGGGCCGGCCGTGGCTCCGGGTCCTTCTGCAGGAGGTGTCAAAGGCGCCCCATGTGCCTTCCTTGCATGCTGGTTGCTCTCCAGGCCGGGCCTGAAAGCACACGGCTCACCCTTGCCCATCCTGCCGAAAGCTGCGTGGGCGGTGAGGAGGCTGAGTGGGTCCTGCTGCAGCTGGGGGTGGGGAGCCCACATGGGGGTCTCTTTCCGCTCGCTGCTGTCCAGAGCAGGGTCCCAGGGCCCTGCCACCCCCCTGCAATCAGACCACTCTGTGACTTTCAGTACAAGCTAACAGTGACTCTTGTTCATGGAGCTGGATGTTCCTTGACGGAGCTCACGCATCGTGACGTCATTTTCCACCCGGTGAAAGGAGCCAGCCGAAGTGGAGAGGCTATGTCTGCACGCGCGCCCCTTCAGATGTCCCCAGCGCCTTGCGGGCGGACGTCTCTGGACAGGGCCACGTGGCAGACCCAGACGGTGTCCCTGAGGCCACGCAGGCCCCCACACCGCCCACGCGTCACAGATGGGGAAGCCGAGCCTGGGAGATGGGCAGACCTGCTCAGGGTCACAGCTGAGTGGCCAGGCGGGATCTGAGCCCAGCGTCCTTGCTGCCCGTCTGGACTCAGCCCGCCACGTCATGCTGTGCCCCTTTTAAAGCCAAAGGAAAGGAGGAAACGGTGCCCTCTTTCAACCTCTCCCACTGCTCTATCTGCTTCCGAGACCCAGGCCCCTGCTCAGGCGAGCCTGCACGCTCCTCGGGAGCCCACAGAACCCCGTCCCCCCCCCCCCCGGCCCCCGTTTTGGCTGACCTCGGCTGCCCCCCAGCTCACAGAGTCTCTTTTGAGAGGGGAGGTGCGCTCTCTACCTTTCACGCTGGCGCCCCCGTGGAAGGCATTTGGTTACGTGACAGAGACCGTCTTCGCTCACTTGCTCACCTCTGTCACAGACTTCACACGAGACCCCCTCCCCCTCCCCTCTGCCCGTACATGTGGGAGCACAGGGGTGGGGGCAGTGATTATTTTTCAAAGATGCTTTTAAGATGATTACTAAAATGATCTATCCATGTGTCTATCTCTTTGCCCTACCTACCCCTTAAAGAAGAACTCTAGTGTTTGCCAAGAAGATATTAGCCAATCAGACTGACAGGAAATCAGAATAAAAGGCAGAAAATAACCCGCGGAAAGAACTGAAAGCAGGGACTCGAGGGAGTATTTGTATGGCCAATTCATGGCAGCGTTATTCATATCAGTCAAGGGCTCGAGCGAGCCAAACATCCTCAGACACGTGAACGGATAAACAAGGTGGGGTCTATACACACGGTAGAATGTTACTCAGCTTTAAAGAGGAAGGACGGGGAGCCTGGGTGGCTGAGTCTGTTAAGCGTCTGACTTCGGCTCAGGTCACGATCTCACGGTCTGTGAGTTCACGCCCCAAGGTCAGACTGTGCTGACAGCTCTGAGCCTGGAGCCTGCTTCGGATTCTTTGTCTCCCTCCCTCTCTGCCCCTTCCCTGCTCATACTCTGTCTCTCTCAAAAACCAGCATTAAAAATTTTTTAAAAAGAAATAAGGTTTTAAAAAATAAAGTAAAGAGGAAGGAAAGGCTGATGCCAGCTAAGGCGTGCAGGACCTTTGAGGACAAGCTCCGTGACACACACAAGTCTCACACTGACAGCTGCTGTATGAGTCCATGGATGTTAGGTTCCGAATCCGTCGCAGTCACATTTATGGAGACAGACAGGGGATGGTGGTTCCCAGGGCCTGGGGGATGTGGGATGGGGGAGGTCGTTTTCCTGGGCATGGAGTTTTGGGTTTACACAAGGAAGGTGTTCTGGAGACAGAGGGTGGCGTGGTGACAGTTTCACAACAACAGGAATGTACGCGATGCCACAGGGCTGGGCACAGAAGTGTGGTTAAAAGGGCACCTTCGTGTGTATTTTGTCACAGTTGAGGGGGGAAGAGAAGACGGCCCGTTAGGAGAAATGATCGAATCCACACTGCACTGCAAGAGGTCTTGCTCTGTGTCTCAGTCCCTCGTGAGGCCACGAGCTGTTCAAAGGCAGGGACTCCTACGCCCCATTCACCTTCGTCACCCTGCCCCCTCACCCAGGTCCTCAAACCGTTAGGTCCCCACGAAACGTTTGCTACACTGTCTCGGAGTGATTACTGAATGCTGTGCACTTGTGCAGGCATCACGGCTTACAGAGTGCTGGCACGTGCCCACGGTCACATTTGGTCGCTCAGCCCTTGCACTGTCCCCCAGGGGAGCCAGCCTGGACACCGAGGGCCAGAGACTCGGTGCGTCAGATTCCAGGCATCTCGGAAATCAACTGTAAAACGGCTACAAAATTAGCGAAGAGGCTTTTCAAACCTCTTTATTACCTTAATTTTCTGAGATGAAAATTAGTGTAACACCAAGGCCGATAGCACATTCCATTGTCTCTAGGGCCTGTTGTGCGTCGGGCACTGTTGCCGAGCTCACAAAAACCTTTACTCGACTCGTTTTGTACTTTGCAGCCCTACAATGCCTGTGTCCGTTGCCTCTCTGCCCGAGGAGCACACACGGGCTTGGGGGTTGTGTGGCCTGTCCAAGGTTAGAGCATTGGGACGTGGTGGCACCAAGGCATCGCCCAGGCCCTGCCACCAAAGCCCGGGGTCTTTCTCGTGCTTCAGAGATGTTATCAGGTCTAGAGATTCTGTCCCATTTCTGGACAGACAGTGATCATCAGTATTGCAGAGTCTTGGCTTGAGGCTCACTGGTTGGGTGGCCCTGGCAGGTGACTTCAGTGAGGCTTAGCTTCCTCACCTGTAAAAGGGGAGGTAATAATAGTGCCCGTTTTGAGCGTTAGGGAGTGAACACTGTAACCAGCCAGGATTGCCTTGCAAAGAGGGGAAAAGAAATCGTAGGCGTTAGGACGTCCTAGTGACACTGACCAGACCCCGAGCCCCTTGGGATTGTCCAGTGAGAGCTAAGCTGGTCTGGTGGTTATTGAAAGGCTTACAAAGGTGCTGTCCATTTACGTGGTGGCCCACACTGTCAGTGCCTTGTCCCCAGGGGTGACACCACTCTCCTTATGAAGTGGCATTTTCATCTGAAAGGCAATGAGTTATGTAGTTAGTGGATCCTGTCCCCCTTGGACTTGGCTGTTGAGAACTTGCTCTCAGGTCATGATTCATTGACGACTCCAGTTCCTTGTTTGTGTCTTTAATCACAGTTCTACCTTTTTGTTTTCAAGTTCACTTCTTTATTTTGAGTGGGGTAGGAGCAGAGAGAGAAGGGGAAAGAGAATCTCAAGCAGGCTGTGCACTGGCCGTGCACACAGAGCCTGATGCGGGGCTCGATCCCACGAACTGTGAGATCACAGCCTGAGCCGAAATCAGGAGTCAGATGCTTAACCGACTGAGCCACCCCAGTATCCCTACCTGTTCTACCTTTTGGAAAAAATCCTCATTGCTAATTATAAGCCACCTCAGATGTGGCTGGGCATAAATGATACACCGTTCATTATAATTGTGTCAAAGGCGTTTTATTAAATTGTACAAAAGCTGATTGTTCTTATAATAGCTTGCATGGTAAGCAGACTGTTACATTGCCCAATATTTTAGGTCAACTGGCTTGCAGAATCTGGTTACACATTAAAAGTGGGTTATTCACATTAACACTGTGATGTTTTCTGAATGTATGTTCCTACTAGGAGTGTTTTTAAACAGAAAAAATGGGAGTGCCTGGGTGGCTCAGTCGGTTAAGCATCCGGCTTTGGCTCAGGTCATGATCTCACGGTTCGTGGTTCAAGCCCCGCATCGGGCTCTGTGCTGACAGCTAGCTCAGAGCCTGGAGCCTGCTTCAGAGTCTGTGTCTCCCTCTCTCTCTGCCCCTTCCCTGCTCCTGCTGTCTGTCTCTCAAAAAAAGAAAAAACCTTTAAAAAATAAACAATAAAAACGGCGCCTGGCAAGAGGACCAGCATATCAAACCCAGGCAAAAAATAAAGTCGTGAGAAGCTGGGGAGGGAGCTGAGAAATGGGTGTCTGACCACAGGCCGTAGATAAAACAGCGCCTTGTCTCACGCCTCACAGTGCCCCGTGGAAAACTTTTAAACAGGGGTTGTGAGAACTCCCCTCACTTGTGGAGGCCACGGTGGACGCCCCGCCCCCAGCCCTGGTTGCCGTGTAAACGTTCCAGTGACTTCATCACAAGTCCAACCCTCAGAGGTTCTTCAGCTCAGGCGGAAGGTGGGAGCCTGCCTCACTCCAAGAGTAGTTACCGAAGTGAACGGTGCTTCATTTTTCTTTTCTTTCTTTCTTTTTTTTTTAGCCAAACACATCCTTGTCATTAACAGACCTTTGAAACTGAGTAAAATGTCTTTGAAACGCCAGTGGAATATGATAAAAGTGCCTGAGGAAGGTATGTTGTGGTTCCCCCCCCCACAGATGTAACTCTTATCAAAACATAAAATAGTTTGTTCATTCGGTCGCCATGCAGTGAACGCCCTCAGTCGTCTCCGGCTAGGTGCTGGCCGGAGATGACCTTGGTCCCCCCGGGGAGGCAGACTTGGGAACGGGTCATTACAGAACAGTGTGGTGAGGCCGGAAGGTAGTGCCAGGCTGTCAGGGGCACGGATGCGGGCTGAATTGTGTTCCTCAGAAGGACATGTTGGAGTCCTAACCCCCATACTTGGGAATGTGACCGTATTTGGAAATAGAGTCCTTGCAGATATAGTCGGGAAGAGGCCAGACTGGGTGACGGTGGGCCTTGAAGCCAGTGGCTTGGCGCCCTTGTAAGGAGAGGGGTTTGCAGACACAGAGGCGGAGGAAAGTTGGCTGTGTGACTGGACAGGGACATGAGGGTCACGCTGCTGTAAGCTAAGGGACGTGGCACTTAGCAAGTGGCAAGGGAGGCTTCTCCCCCGGGTCCTTCAGAGACAGCATGGCCCGCCTGCGCCTCGATGGTGGATTTCTGGCCTCCAGACCGTGAGAGACTACGACCCTGTCGCCGCCCCGTTTGTGATGACCTGTTGTGACAGCCCTAGGAGATGAACGCAGGCGCCAACCAGAGCGGAGGGCATGTAGGGCAGGGGCAGCCATGGAGCCCTCCCCGGAGGAGATGGTCGTGAGCTGTATCAGGGTGTGAGGAGGGAGCTGGACCCAGAGGATTGGAATGGTGGCACCCGAGATCAAAGAGACGTGGGAGTTGCCACACCTGGAAGTAGCGACAGGCTTCTTTTAACGGTATTTAGCCTGGTCTCCTGGAGCCCCGGGGGCCCCGACCCAGGAGCTCAGGGTTTTATGTGTGTTTCCCGCGCCCCATTCAAGGAAGGGAGGGCAAAGGGGGGATCCTTTCGTGAGTTTTCAAAGGAGCCACAAGGTCACCAACTGGTGATGTCCAGGGGATTTGGGGGGAGCCAGACAGGAGACAAGGCTGGTGGGGTCATCAGCTTGACTATGACCTTGCCAGGAGCAAGCAGGACTGGGGACTTAAGCAGATGGGATGGAGCAGAGCCTGTTTCATCAGCAAAAACAGGCCTGGGCTCTCCGGTGGACCCTGGAGCAGAAAGAAAGGGGGGGATAGATGAGGACACCTCGGTTTCTATTGTGGGTGATAGGAGGATGGTGGCCACTCGCCAAGGTAATGGATGTGGTTTGGCAGGGTGAGGGGAGGAGGGGAAATGTGGGGAAGGAGGAGGGGTAGGAGAGAAGGGGGGAGAGGGGGAGGAAGAGGGGAGGAGAAGATGGGAGGAGGAGGGAGGAGACAAGACAGAGGGAAGAAGGAGGGGGAGGAAGAGAGGGCAGGAGGAGGAGGAGGTGGCAGCTTGGGGAGAGTTGGCTGCTTCCCTTTCAAACTAGCGGAGCTTGAGGTGCTGTGGGGGCTGGTTCCAAGGGTCGGTGCTCGCAGATGAGATCCGGGTCTCCCCTTGGCATTGGTTTATAAAGTGAGCAGAGGCCACGGTGCGTCTGGGATCTGGCGGGAGGGCCCGGAGGGAGAGCAGGATGGTCAAAGAGAGAACCTGCAAAGGAAACCAAGACACAGTACCCAGAAGGGAGGAAAACAGAAACCCCGTTGTTCCAGAAGGCAGAGCTAGGAAGATCTTCCAGAGACACTGGGTAGCTAACAGGGTCAAACCCCACCGAGATGATTAGTTTACCTTAAATGGGAGCAGTAGTTCTGAGAATCGTTCGTTTGAAAATGTTTCTAGAAGACACGGTTCAGCATGACGAAAGCGCCTGTGAGACCAGACTGGAAGCGAGGAACGGCATTTACTGTCCTGCAGGTGGGACTCTAGATGCACCTTCCTGTCCCTGCTGTGGGGGATGGAGGAACGCAGCTACGTGAGCTCACTGAACTAGCCGAAGGCGGGGCGCCCCTCGTTTGCACATGACCTTGATGGAGCGATTGGGCAGGCAGTGCTTGTCCACGGTGTTGGTAGTGACGCCCCAGCACTGTTGGGTGCTGCGCGGGGACCGTAGGTGACGCCCTGCTCCAACCTTCTGCTGCTCGCTGGTCTCCAAATATGCTGGACTTTTCTGCTTTTCTACTTTAAGCCATTTCCACCCTCTCTTTCCCTCTGTTCAGACTATGCCGCCTTCTGTCCACCCTGCTTCTCTCTGTCTAAACTCCCTCCATCCTATAGGGCTGTTTCCTCCCAAGCCCTGCTGGGGTCCCTCTGGCTGGCAGGGCTCGTCTGTGGCTCGCGGGGGTGCAATAGCATGGGCGGGACAGCTTCTCATCGCCTTTGCCTTAGTCCAGGGCCCCCAGCACCCTGAGTGTTACAGAAATTCCTGCTCCGGACTCCATGGCTGAGGCACACCGTCCCCCAGAGAGGAGATCTGGGTTCCAGGAGTGTCTGGCTCAGAGACTCTTGATGTGTTCAGTCAATGTCACTCATTGAACTTGTGGCCCCTGGAAAGGGGCTCAAAGTTGAGGGTGAATGGCTTTGGATGAGTGGCTAAGGCTGATGGAGACAGAAGCGTGTACGGTCCCCTAACCACCTCAGGAGAGGAAACTTCTTCAGACATGCTGGTGTGGCGCCCCCCCCCCCCAGGGCCCAGAGGACTGGAGCACTGGGCACCAAGCATTCCTGACCCATAAACCCACAATGGGTCCTGGGATCATCAGGCTGATTCTTAAACTCATATCAGAATAAAAGTCAGGATACTGGTGTTCTTGATGGCTTCATTTTAATGGAAGTAAGTGGTTAGGGGTCTCATTTCGATCCCCCAGATACGGTTTTCCAAAAGCCGTGGTGTGGTTTCACAGTAAAAAAAACATGTGGTTTCCTCCCAAGGCCTTAAACTCATCATTTGTAGAAGAGCTTGTTGGCTTAAGCCCAGTGGTGCTCTTGGACCTGAGCTTCATTGAATGTCTTGGAGGTCTTGCTACAAGTGTAGACGGCTGAGTCCCATCTGAGTTTCTGACTTAGTAGATCTGCAGGTGGGCAGGTGGGACTCGAGAATGTGCATTTCCGGCAAGTGCACCCGTGATGCGGAAGCCCGTGGTGCAGGAGCCACACTGTGAGGTGGGACCCCGTTGGGCTTCCAAGAAGCAGAGCCTGAGGTAGGGACCAGGAGACACGTGGGAGAGGGCGCGGCCCAGGAGAGGCTATGAGAGGGTCAGGGAGGCCCAGCAGGGCACAGTCTGGCCCTTGGCTAACACTCTGGAGCAGAAACAACAGAGCCTTCCTGGCTTTTGTACCTCTTTGTGCCCCAGCCCTGGCTGCGGGCCAACATAGAGGAAGGTGCAGCACCCACAGAGGACTGTTCTCAGAGAAGATGAAGGTGTGAGTCACTGACTGCTACCCTCCCAACAGCTGTTGGATGGGACAGCCCCCCCTCCAGCAGGGTGCGAGCAGACACAGCCCCAGGTTCTAATGTCACAGAGGGCAAACCAGAGGCAGGGAGGTCACGTAGACTACACGAAGCAGCACAGCGGGAACTTGGCTCCGGCTGCGGGATTTCCATGATGGCACCGTGGCTGGTGTACGTGCTGCAGGTGCACAGCCCCACTCCCCGTCTGCCAGGTTCCTCCTAACCAGGACAGTTTCCTGATGCAGACTCGACTGGCCCCTGTGGGAGGTCTGGGCCAGACCAGCTCCCGCTGTGGAGAGAAGGAGCAGATGGTCTGGCCCCCGCTCGTCCTTGTACCAGGAACAAGGCCATGCGTGATCTGGTCTGGTTAACGCATATTCTGTATTGGAGACGTGAACCCTTTTCCCCATGAAACTGATGGATTCCAGCTACTGGAAAAGCCCAAACTCCTATTACTCCTGTTCTTGCTAACCTGCCCCAAGTGTCCCCCAGGCTTGTCTTACTTGAGATGCCAGCGCAGGGTCATGGGATGGCGGGAGGCTCCATTGATGGTCAGCTGGAAGGCACAGGGGATGTGCCCCCCCCCGCCCCACATGCCAGATGCTCTGCTAAGGTCTGATATTCATCATGTCATTATTTCTTAGAGGGTCTGGTTTCCTCTGACACATGGGAAGATAAGACTGACAATGTAGTTAACTTACCCCCAAATTACTTAAATTGACCAAGAGGTGAGTGGACAGGGATTTGCATCAGGGTCTTTCTTTCCCAAATTCTATGCCTTTAACCACTCCAACAATTCACCTCCTCATGTCCTTTGAGGTCTTCATATCAGGCATCCCTTTTGGTGGCTTTAGTCATAGCTCATTTTCACTCAGAAATAGGCTCCTGGTTCTAAGTTACAACTTCACTGGTTGTGTGAATTCTCGCACATATTAAAATTTTTCTCTTGATGTTCGATCGTCATGTGGCTCATGAGTTTTTGACCCCTTTCTTTCAATAAACAGTGCATGGTAATACTTATCCGTGTTGCTATGTAGACTTTATATTTGTTGTTTTGAAGGCCCTGCATTTCATCCAATGCATCGGCCTCAGTTTCCCCAACTAGCCTGTGACGGGCAGCAGTGGTCCCTAGTCCCCAGAATCGGCGGGCATCCTGCCTTTCATGGCAGAAGGGACTTTGCAGGTGTGGTTAAGACTCTTGAGAGGGGACGTGTTCCTGGGCGATCTGTGGGTCCACGCTAAGCACAAGGGTCCCTATGAAAAGGAGGCGGGAGGGTCAGAGAGAGAAGTGATCGTGGACACGGAGCTTGAGTGGCGTGGGACCTTGTGTTATGACTCTAGTGACCATCTGGGGGGGATGGGAGGTGGCACTGCCTTGGTCATACTCTTGAAGAGTCATACAGTGTGGTTTATCAGGCATTGACCCCAGATCCCACCCCGTCCAAGTACTTTACATACACGACCCTCAGCGCATTGATGGCAAGGCTGGATGGGAGGTGATCTCTGCGTTTTATGGCTGAAGAAACTCAGAGGGGACCTGTAACACCCCTGCTGCGGGGGAGCTGGGGACTGAGCTGCAGCTCCGGGTCTGTCTGGCCCTAAGCCTGTGCTGACTTCAGAGTTCTTAGCACGAGGCCACATGAGTGGAGCCAGGAGATTTCCATCTTCATCAGCTTTATTGTCAGCTCATCATGATGCATCGACCCTGCACAGAAATCCATAAGATCTTTCAGGTCTTATATTTGTGCTTCGTGGAAAGTAATCTCTGCACATCATCTTGGATGACTGTCTGTGTCACTCAGTAACGGGCAGAGATGGCGGTGCGGCCACACGTCTGGTGGAGCTGATGGAGGCTCTGTCGTCACCAAGGATGAGATGGGAAGGAGCAGGCTTTCGATGGGTCCCTGGTGCTTCTTAAGGTTCCCATGGACCGTGCCCTGATCCCCTTGCAGACCTGCCCAGATTCCACGTACTATAGTGTATCATTTTCTCTGTAGAATGCTTTAAATTATGTGAGCTATTTGGATTATATGTAAATTTAAAAAATTTTTTAAATTTATTTGTGAGAGAGAGAGAGAGAGAGAGAGAGTGTGAGCAGGGAAGGGGCAGAGAGAGGGAGACAGAATCCAAAGCAGGCTCCAGGCTCTGAGCTGCCAGCACAGAGCCCAATGCGGGGTTCGAACTCACAGACCGCAAGATTTTGACCTGAGCCGAACTTGGATGCTCAACCGACTGAGCCCCCCAGGCGCCCCTATGTAAATTTTTACTAAGCCCTTCTCATGAGTTGATGCAGAGCTGCTTCTCTACCTTCTCTAACTTAGAGAAGCTCATCATCAGCATAGCTGTAGGGGAACAAGTCTTCATAGGCTGTGGAAAAGTCACTTCCCCCACAGTATCTGCGTTGTGAGGGCGGCCTTGCTCCTTGGGCTGCAGAGACCGGGCCACGTAGACACATCTCTTTACTCACCCTCCTGTGTTTGATACGCTTTCCGGCGTTAGCAGCAGGCGCCCAGGCAGGCGTCATCACGCTGCCCGGTTTTGTATTCTGTTCGGGGCTCCGGAGTGGGTACGGGGTGGCTTTGGTAGACAGGGAGATTCCACAGAGCAGCTCCACAGACTTGTCCTCCGAGCTCGTGGATGGTGGGGCCAGAACTGGAACCCAGGTTCACAGTCCTCGGCCCCCTGCACTTGGATCTCATGATATGCTCTGCGACCAGTGTGGCGCGTGTCTCTGGGAAGGCCCCCTCCCCAGCGTCTCACTTGTCCCCCTAGTATTGTTATCCTCAGCCGTTCCAAAGCGGTTTCAGTATCAGCGTCCAGGGCACTCACAGCTCCTCCGAGCACTGTTGTGTTAGGAGGTTAGATGAAAGTTGGTCTTACAGTTTCAGCCTTTTCTTAACTCTGTGGGGCTGCGAACCCCTTATGTGTGATTTTCTCTCCTGCGGGGTGTACGCTCAGGATGAGGGAGAATGTGAGCGGTCTGAACTTGATCAATTATTACCGAATCTAGGAATATAAACAACAGCATGGAAGAAGGAACCTTGCAGCCTAATTATAAACTAAATAATAATAAACCCAGAGAGCCTCAGTGGAGC
>NC_043701.1:181060098-181125952 GCF_006229205.1 Suricata suricatta | reverse complement strand
ACCATTGTTGACTAAGACTTGTTACATTGAAGTATGCGATGTCTATTTAATTAGTCTTTTATAATAGTCACTGTCGACTTTGCAGCATCGTAGGAGAGTATGGTGATTGAATCTCAATTTTAAACCAAAATTAATCTGCTGGAGAGAGAGAGAGAATGATGCCAGGCAGCATTTTGAAGGTGGAGAAGAGATCACTGGTAATCTCACCAGCTAGTACACATGGTTACAACTGCAAAAAGCGTCAGTAGTCTGAAATAGGGAGAAAATTAGAGGTCATATTTATAAGACGATACGTCTCTGATTCCAGAGAATAAAGCACTCTGTACACAGTGGTGAATGTTACCGATGCCTCACAGACCAGGTCCTGGCTAACTGATGGGCTCATTCCATCCTTCCCATAATCCTGGGAAGGTGGTAGTATTATTGTACCCATTTTGCAGATGAGGAAACCAAAGCTCCCTCCAGTAGCTCCAGGAGTTGCCTTGCCCTGAATCTCCTAGCTCACATGCTGTCTGGCTCCATACCTTGCTCTAAAGGACTGGCCATAAAGGAAGGCTCATTCCAGTTAACACACCTTGAATATGGACCTCCCTGCCTGAAAAAATCATCATCCAAAGGGTTAGTGTATAACCTGATAGGCATCTGTTGTCTTTCCTGAGTGGATATTCAGCCATGAATTTTTGTAATTCTAAGAGGTTGTGGAATGATGAGAATCAATGTCTCATGACAGATTAAAGTAGCAAGGGTATCTGTAAAAAAAAATATATCTTTCCCCCAAAATGCTCGTCTTCGGTATTATCCTTTGGTTTAGTTCTGCATGTCACGAAGCCTGGCATTTCCTTCAGAGACCCCAGGCCCAAACTTCCACACAACGGAGAAAGGATGCTATTCTGGGTGCTGAGATCTAGTCATCAGCATTGAAAGCCCTCTCTATGCGGAAGCCCCGAGCTCACTGTCTGAAGATGTCAAGATGCCTGACTACAATTAATTTGTGCCCTGGGGAGCAAGAGCAGGGACCTCAGGCTGCAGGGAGGGAAATTAGTATGAGGAACAGTGGATCATTGGGAAGCATCCCTGAAAGGAGGTTCCTGGTTCAGAAGGGCAAGATAATGATCAAGTCGATTGCTGCTCTTTTGAAGAAAGAGACCAGCCGAAGACCTTGGCCACCTGATTTTCACCCTGAGCTGGAAAATTCCAGCATTTGATGTTAAAATTAATCAGTTTGGTTATGAGTGATACGGATCTTTGGGGCTATGTGGTTGGATCCCTATAACACACACACACACACACACACACACACACACACACACACACATGCGTGGTTGTTATCTGTAACAGAATGAAATAACTTCCAGAAATCACACCTTCTGGAGCGCCTGGGTGGCTCAGTCGGTTAAGCATCCTGCTTGGGCTCAGGTCATGATCTCACGGTTCGTGGGTTCGAGCCCCGCATTGGGCTCTGTGCTGACAGCTAGTTCAGATCCTGGAGCCTGCCTCGGAGTCTGTGTTTCCCTCTCTCTCTGACCCTCCCCTGATCGCACTGTCTCTGTCTCTCAAAAATAAATAAAAATCATAAAAAAATTAAAAAGAAAAGAAATTACACTTTCTAAGCCTCTGCTTTGGAATGATCTGGACCATCTACTTTGATCACATCAGTAGTGTGACTTTCAAATTTCCCTCCCTACTTTGAGCTCTGAAAGCCCGTCTCCGTGTGTTTGTTGTAAGGGTGCAGTGAGATGATGGAGAACTCTGAGCGGACGCCCTTCCTTTGCAGCTGCCATAAATCTCCGCCTCTCCTCCCAAGCCTGCGCAAGATTGATCACTTTCTCTTTCAAAATTCACCGAAGCTGTAGAAATGATATGCAGGCACATCTTCAACCAAGAGATTATTTAAAAGGAATGAAATATGGAGCAACATTTTCTTCTTTAAAAAAAACAACGTTTAAATTTTTCTGATAACAGAAGTAATGGCCGCTGCATCTAGACACGTAGGAAAATACAGAAAATACCTAAGAAAATATTTACATGTATTTCACTCCCTTTTTCCCATGCAGTTTTTTTACATGAAGCTATAATGTATATCAACTTTTATAGCGCTCTTTTATCACATAACATTCTATCACAGGCAATTTCCCATGGCATTTAAATTCTTTGTAATCTTTATTTTTAATTTCTCCGGAATACGACGCAGCTGTGTCTGCCATGATTTACTTAGCTGGTCCCATTTTGGAAGACATTTGGGTTCTTTCCAGCTTTTCACTGTTCTACATGACACTGCACCGAGTCCTTGGTTTCTTGTAAGTGGGTGGAGAGACCGTAGTTTCAAGATGGAGATGGAGAAAACTCCAATTCTTCCATTTGCCTTAAGATCGTCTTTCCCTACTGCTGCATGCCACAGAGGACTCATACATTGGGAAACACTTTTATATCCAAGACGAAATGCTGCTCAGTTGATGGACAACTTAGTGGTGGTGGTTCTGGGTCCACCAAATAGGAGTAAGTGTGCTTGCAGCTAACATGGCGGTGACCGTAGAGTGTATCCGTGCAGACATAGGGCCAGAGAATCCTCCGGAGAACATGTAGGCTGCAGAGCAGCCCTGGAAAAGGGAGGAATTGTCAAGTGGAGGAAAATAGAGACTTCAAAGCCACAGGTTGGATTAGATGCTTATCCTTTGGAGAAATAAATTGCTACAAGAATGGAAGCATCCCCATTCCAGTGGTTCAGGATCTGATGTCTCTGACCATCCGCCACTTATCTCTTTATGAGATGGTGCCTTTCTCAACGATATGCCTTAAGGCAGAAATGTAAAGTTAAAAACAGTCAATAAGATGACTATAACTAGGAAAGCAGTTACCAGCCCTACAAAATCACGTTTGAAACATTTAAAAGAAATCAATATCTTAAAGCAGCATTTATGAGAAAGAAAATGTACAAATGCGCGTATTGTGTGGGGATGGTCAGGAAATGGGTGATTTATTGCCAAAGCAGGACACAGTATCCAACGATTCATTCGACCTTGCTCTGACCTTGAACATTCTACTTTAAATGCAAGATTATTTTCTTTTCAAATCAAATCTTACATCAGTTAATCTTATTTTAGATAAAAGATACCTTTTCTCCCCAAAGCCATGTTCAGTTAACCCAATATAAAGAACAGATGGAGTGGCACCCTGGAATAGCTTCACTGGGAAAGACATTTGATGTGAAAGATGTGTTTGCTTCGCTGAAAAGTTGCTCTGTTTGAAGAGCAGTGGGCCAAGTTAGGAGCATCAAACAGCGCCTGTGTCGCATCTCATTCTGGGTTTCCCAGTTTCGGAAGAAGAGCTGGACGCAAAGTGGCGTATTGTGGTTTGTGTCCCCCCCAACTCCAAATGCACGTGTGAAAGTCCTAACTCTGAGTGCCTCAGGGTCTGTGTTTGCAGACAGACTCTTCCAAGAGGGAATACAGGTTCCACGAGGTCACCAGGGTGGGCTTTCCCTAATACGATGCCCTTGGAAGCGGAGGATATGAAGACACGGCCACGCACTGAAGGGAGGAAATGCAGAGATGCGGGGAAAAGAGTCGAAGGAGCCATCTCTGCTGACCCCTTGACCTCCGACTTCCGGCCTCCACAACTGGGACGAAATAAAATTTCTGCTGTTGGAGCCATCCAGACCGTGGTGCTTTGTTACGGCAGCCCAGATCTTTAAGAAGTTGGACCTCAACTTATTTAATGGATCTTCATGAGAAAATAGGACCCGACAAAGAGGACTTCCCATAAAAGTCTAGGATGTGTATTGATCGGCGAAGAGTACAGTGTTCCGGTTTTAATGTCTCTCAGTGTGTCCGTCGGGGCTTTGGTCAAAGCTGGGCATTAAACCCCCCAAAACACAGTAAAATTAATAATCGCAGTCCTGACAATTTGATCACCTGCTTGGTGTTATCTCCAGGCTGTTAGCTCCATGGGACCAAGAAGTGTCCTCGGCCTGGCATGAGCTAGATGTTCAATAGATATTTCTGATGAGTTAATGAAGGGTTTGATCATGACCCTATGTTATAATAACAGAATTTACATCTAAAAAGGTTTCCTTCATTCTACAGTCACGTTGACAGAATTGCAATGTATCGGGTATGTGATGGATTAATTCCATGTATGTAATTCCAATCAACACAAATGCATTCATTACAAACCCCCCTCATTCATCCATAGGTCTGAGTCCATCAGATACCCTCTGATTTCTGCTAAATCACAGAAAAGGTCATACCCTGGAGTTATAGAACACGTTCATATTTTCAGATGTATACTTTCACATCTGTCATTATTGTTGATATCCAAAACTCCCCAGTAAGGGAGAGATGGCAAGCGGACTTCTCTCTGGAACTGGATTTTAGCAATATTTCTCCCTCAGGAACAGCACCCCTCTGACACACAGAGTGATTCCCCAGCTTCAGAATTAAGTTCAAATTCGTACCATTCACTGTTGCTCTTCTTCATTGCATTTGCTCTTGTTTGCATTTGATGGACTCAGAGTCACAGTTGCACCTGCCAGGCCTGAGCTAATGAGATGGTGGCTGGTCCTCTATGCCATCCTTCTGGGCTTCTAGGACCTCCTACAGTGGCGCCTGCCACTCCCCCTGTGGCCCCAGGGTGTCCCTCCAGCGCTGGGCCCCAGGAGCTCTGAGTCCTGGTCTGGCATTCCTTTCACTATATGTGTGGTTAAAAACATAGCTTCTGAGGGGCACCTGGGTGGCTCAGTTGGTTAAGCATCTGACTCTTGATTTCAGCTCGGGTCATGATCTCCCGGTTTGTGAGATCGAGCCCTGAGTCCAGCTCTGTACTGACAGCAAGGAGTCTGCTTGGGATTCTGTCCTTCTCTCTGTCCCTCCCCCGCTCTCACAAAAGAAGTAGATAGCTTATAAAGGACAGCATAGCTTCTGGGTCTTACCCCCCGTTATCCTGTTTCACCTTATGTCTGGATAAGGGGAGGGAAGGGTCCAGAAGCCTGCATTTTTAACACTCCCCCCCCCAACACCAGGTGTTTTTTATGCAAGTGGTCACTGGCCCAAACTTTGGGAAACATTGCAATAAAGTATAAAATAAGACCAATGCAGCACGCGCTCCGAGATGCACATTTGTTTTTTCCTTCAGGGACTGTTGTCAGAGGAATTCCTAGTAGGGACGATTATACACTGGGTAAGGTGCACAAGCACAATTATTAGCAGCACTAAATTTAACTAAAATGGGAGGGACGTCGTACCGAGTCAGACTGCATGGGGTGGGTGCCGGGTGCCCTTCAGTTTCCTGCTCCGAAGAAAAGAAAATTTTGTGCTGTCTCATCACATCGTAGGAAAGAGAAAATTTTTCTGCTGTCAAACACAGGCGCTTCCCATCTTTTAAAAGTCTAGCAGTCCCGTGGTCTTTTCTTTTTTGTTTTTTAAATGTTTATTTTGATGGAGGGGGGCAGAGAGAGGAAGAGAGAGAATCTCCAGGAGGCTACTTGGTGTCAGCACAGAGTCCGACCTGGGGCTCGAGCTCACGAACTATGAGATTATGCCCTGAGCCCAAACCAAGAGTTGGGCGCTTAACCAACTGCAACCACCCAGGTGCGCCTCTGCTCACGTTTTTCAAAATGTGCTCTCCGGATCAATGACACCAGCCCCATGGGGGTGTTGTTTAAAATGCAGATGCCTGGGCCGTACCCACAGACCTAGAGAATCAGAATCTCCAGAGCCTGGGGGACGTGCCGTCGTGACATGCCGGGTGATTCTCCGGCCCCCTGGCACTTGGAAATCGCTGCAGACCTGCTGAGCAGCAATTAAGCCTCCAGGCTCCGCACACGGTGGGAATGGAGTTGTTACCGTACAACTTTGGGTCCTGTGCGGTTCCAGGCAAGGGTTCATTTGAAGTGCACAGAATAATGAGCATCAAAACGGGAGCCTGTGACCCTGCAGGCAGTCGCCCACGCAGCTTCTGCGATGTTCCCCACACACGCATATTAAAACCAAATCCAGGACGGAAGAGAGCCCTCTTCCCGGCGCTGACCTGGTTCGATGCTTTCTGAAATCTCAGCGCGTTGATTTAGACACAGATGAGCTGGTAAGGGAGCTTGGAACACCTTGGTCCGTCTCTGGACAGAAGCCGTGCCCCGGCCCCTGAGCCCGGCCATGCAGCAGAGTTCCATCTGTCTTGCTCGCTGTTCCTCCCCTTGCTGATAAGTGATTATCACGGTCGCTGTATTAGTCTCGGTAACTGTCCACCTTGGGTGTTTGCTTTTGTTCTGCTGTCTGGGCTTTGACCCCCCCGCCCAGGATGGCGTGCATGGGGAAGCACTGAATGACAGTCTGAATTAGTAAAGGGGGAGGATTGTGTTAGGGGGGTGGGGACCAGGCAGAGGGGGGCTCCGTGGAGGAGTGAGGACTCATCTGACTCATCTTCTGCACAAACTGGTGTCCCCAACTTCCAGCCCTGGTCCAGAACTGGTCCTGCCTTCCCCTGCCTTCCCCTTCCCCCTGCTGAGAACCTTGATTAGGCTTCTGGGCCTGGTGGAGGTGATTATCAAAATTTGATGATACCCAGGGACACAAACACGGTTAGATACCCAGTTCCCCAGTCAGAAGAACGATTCCAGAAGGTACAGCTGTATCATAAACGTATCTGGGTGTTCTGCCTTTCCAAGCGCACAGAGGTGGTGTCAGGTGTGGGGCAGATGGCCTTGGACCAGAACACCGTTCCCACGTCCTCTTGGCCCTTGAAAGAGAGTTTACTACCCGCATTACAAAGGACTGCTTGAGTAATTGCCATCTTTTCCCATTTGCAGGAGACTCTGGCATCGCGAAACACAAAAATGATATCATCCATAGTCATTTCACAGCTGATTGATGAGAATAAATCAAAGGCAAACCGGGACGCGCTGCCTGCGCCCTGCACACTTGCCCTGCACGCGCATCCTGCGCAGCCGCCTCGGGCGACCCGCAGCGGGGTCTCCATCAGCCGGGCATTCGCCCTCCTTCCCGGCCGGCTGGGCATCCAGACCCCCGCAGAGGAGCCAGCCCCTGACACGGAGCGGCCGTCCAGTGAGGAGACGACATGCAGTGGCCCCCAAAGGGGCTTTGCGTCCATCACCATCACGACCAGGCGCGTGGGCCCCCCAGCCGGTGCCCTGGCGTGGGAGGCCATGGGGGACCCTCTGTGCCCCAGGTGCACGGCCCAGGGCGCTCTGCTCAGGGACCCCTCGGCTCCGGCCGTGGGTGCCCATCCCCGTTGGCACCATCGGCCATTCGCCTACACAGAGGTCTCCAGAAACTTCTCTGTGGTGAGGCTGCAGCCTCCGGAGACCCATCCCCGGCTGTGCGAGGGTCACGAGTGCTGGGTCACCTGTGCGGACAGCTCAGAGAACAGTTTTCCTCCAGGGGCCCCGCCGTCCGGCAGGAGGCCGCTGGTGTTCAGCTCCTGCGTCCACCTCAGGGTGTCTCAGCAGTGCCCGAATGCCATTTACTATCTAGACCGGTCCCTCTCGGTCCCCGTGGAGCAGCCTCAACTCGCTGGCCCTAAAATGCACAGGTCGGTCCTGTCGCTGCACCTAAACTGCAGTTCGCACAGACTGACACCAGATGGAGTAGACAGCACGGCGAACGGAGGGTCCGGGAGCAGAGCCTTGAAGCCGGGGCTCAGCCAGGGAGACCAGAGCCTCCGAGGCCCCCGCTGGAGCCCAGGTTTGCACGACGGCCTCGTGAAGGAAAACCCACCTCTGGAGCAGGTGCGTTCAGGGCCCGGCGCCTGTCCTTGGAGTGGCTCGCCTCTGTTGGAAAATACGGACTCCTCGGATGTGGGGGCTCACCAGGTCACTGTAAGACAAGGGACAGAGGACTGTGCAGCTCGACCCACCAGTGATGGTCCCAACCAGCTGTCCATTCACATTCCTGGCTGGAGCTACAGAGCAGGTGAGGGACTCTCCCTCCTCGGGAGTTGGGGCCGCCGAGGACCCCGCAGTGGATCTGCACACGTGCTTTTGTAGATTGTAAGAGACCTTCCCTCAGAGTTTTGTTTCCGACGGTAGCGTGAGACCCTGTAGCGAGCAGGAAGCCGTAGCCCCTAAGGAAGTTCACTTACGTCCACATCGTTCCAAAACGGGGCGAAGAGGTCAAAGTTCTGTCCACTCGCAGAGGGTTTTGTTTCTCTGGTCTGAACATCTGAGTGTTTGGAAAACTGTAGTTCCTACCTTTCAGTCAGGTAGTTGGTACTTATGGATTGGTCTTAGAACCCCTGTGTGTGTGTAAGAGAGAGAGAGAAAGAGAGTATGTGTGGGGGGAGATTAGTAATTATGGGACATTTTCAAAAAGAGGCACACTGGGAATTCTACCTGCCAAATAGCAAAAACAAAAGTTTTCTGCTTCCTTGGTTGTTTTCTGGGGCAACTTGGCTAGAATTTGTTGCTATTTCTGCCATTGCCAGGGCGAGACAGAATCCCCAAGGTCAGCCGCCCAGGGCACCTTCACCTTTCCTGGGAGATCAGGAATCTGAAAGCAGGGCTTAGCCGCAGGCCAGATTTCTTTCTCTGTGTAAACTTCCAGTTTTCAATTCTACTTGCTGCGAGAGACTCTGATTTATGAATTAGTGACGTTCCACTTGGGGAAAATATTTAAAGATAATAGTAGTAAAACTGGAAATGCAGCATACGCACAATAATTTTATAGTGTAATTTTTGTCCATTAAGGGTTTCTTAATTAATAAAAATGGCTGTAAAACATTTTAAGCAATAATGTGCGTAGAAATGGTAAATGGTGTAATTAATTTTACCAAGAGTGTATATATTGAATGCTCACAGATTTTTAAGGCCATTCGACATGGCTTTCAGGTCGATTAGACCATTGCAATGCCTCTGAGTCTTACAGACTTACTGCAAAAAGTAAATGTAAGCCTCTCTTCATGTTGCAAAAATGGGCCTCAATCTAGTATTTGAGGAAATTGCTCAAGTCAACCACTTCCTCTTTCTTGTTGATATAGATTCAGGAAATGTACCATCCGCATCATTCTATGTCTGCCGCCCCCTCCCGCGAGCAGGTCCTTGTCTCTATGTTTTATCTCGTGGTGCGAAATAATCATTTGGATTTATGGCACTTTCACCAACGGATCGTTAAAAATCATTAGAGCGAGGTCTCAAACACCGATTTCAGAACAGAGGAGCATGAGCAGAGAGAATCCCCCCCAACTTATTTTTGGCTTTGGTGCAGCGAAGATACTTGATTTTGACTTTGTGGAATGACGGCTTGCATCACTGATGTTCTCAGGCAAACGGTGTGAATGAATTGCACGTCCCGGGGCCGACTTTCCTAGAGCCACGGCCTCTCTGGCGTTCCCGTGGAGGGTCTGGGAGGTTCTGAATCCCGTGGCCTCACTCGACCGTTTGAGGAGAGATATGCAGGGAGGCAGACCACCTCGTTTAAGATGCTGATCGCGTATTTTCTAGCGCAGGAAATGTGGACTCTCTGAGCCTGTTTCCACATCTGGGGAGCTAGAGAAAGGGGGGGCACTCAGTGTTCTGGAACGTCCCCTCTGGCTTGAAGAAAGCACTCTTCTCTCTTTTCCTGAGGTGAAATCTGTGAGGGAGGGTGTCCTTGTGACTCTGGGTCCCTCGGTCACCAAGCTCAAAGCCACAGAACCTTGAGCTGGCCATGTTGGGCACACGCCTCAGGTGTGTTCATAGGCACACGCGTGCATTCTCACACGCAACTTGCCCCGTACTTTCAGACTTTCTCACTCAGAAACTAGTTTGTGATGGAAAGTATGTCTTCCCAGGTGACAACGATGTGCTTCTTGTCCACGCTGTTGAATTTTTGCCTGAGAGTTATAAGCAAGACCCGTGGGCTGTCCCCACCCCAGTCCGCCGTGGGCTAACCTACGCAGCGCGTCGAGGGGGAGCTTGCTGACCTTCAGTCTTGGTGAAGCTTTCCAGCCTTATTGCAAGTGTTTTCTGACGGGTAGTGCTCATTAAAACTTTGAGGAGCTGTTTGTACTTCCGTCTGGCACCCGGATCCTGTCTGAGGCGTTCTTGGCAGCCTCCTGCGGCCCCGTTGCTGTGAGCGGTGTTCATATTTTCATGGTTTCTGAATCTGATTCTTTTTATCTGAAGGATCCCCAAGTCCCCCGGGAGCAATGTCCTCTCGAGCCGCCTTAGTGACATCCAGCCGCAAGGGGGGGCGCAGCCTGGGACAGTCTACAGAGGCAAGGCGGCTTCGCTTCTAGGGCTTAGCTCATCAGACAGGAAGTCTTCTGAATTGTATTCTAGAACAAGCCTCCCGGACCCACCCAGAAAGATTGCCGAGATTAGGGAAAGTGCGAGACTTGCAGCATTTGGTGCGGTGCACATAGGCCATGTCTACTGGGGCATCACATTCTACCAGACAGAGGGGACCTGTTCTCTTTCTAGGGGCTGGAGGCTTGGGGGCGGGCCCCTGCCTTGCCCTTCTCCTCTGTGCCTGGGTGTTTATTCCTTGCATCTCTGCTCTCGGGCGCCTCCTGCCAGCACAGCTAGACGACACCGCACCGCTCCCTGGCCTGCCGGAAGGAAGGCTCACGGTCATCAGCAGCGCTTCCTGCCAACATCCTGGGCGCTCGGCCCCGGCTGAGATCCGTCGTGTCCAGCACGCGGACCCCTTTGAACCATTCTGTACAGACAGTATCGCTATCCCTATTTTGCGGATAAGACCGATGAGTCTTGAAAATGGAATGATATGCCCAAGTCCACATGGCCATGAAGTGCTACAGCCGAGAACCGTCCTGTGCACTTGGCTCCCCCCGCACCCCTCCCCCAGCGGCAGCCCAAAGCAGAGGAGGTGGATCGGTTGGGGACCCTGTCAGTGGGGGTCCCCATCCTCCGCTCTCACCACGAAGGTGATGTTGGAAGACCACTCATGGACATACGGAGTAATATTAGTGTCTCGTGGCCAGAATCTAATAGGAGAGGGAACCACACAGTTCATTTCCAATTAAATGTAATAAACCACGTCATTTGGTAGAGTTAAAATTTATTGGCTCAGAACTCCTTCCCTGCCTGAAATCCCATTCTTCGTGGTGTTCTGTGGGTATAGGATATTGATCTGAGTACTTCTCTCTGTGCTGGGTGCTGCGTGCATGAAACAGTATTGACTTTGATACCTAACTTACGGCCAGTTTCACTTTGCATTTGTGGCCTAGATCCGAAGCTTTTCCCTGTTCCCAAGACATCCGTCGAACTTTGTTAGATGTTTTCGGAGAAGAGACGTATGCGTGCACTTTTCTCCGTGTGGCGGGGTCTCGGTGGTCTCTCAGCCGGCACCAGCCGGTGCTCAGGCTGCCGTGGCCTTGGTCTGAGAGGTCTCCGGTGGATCATCTGGTGATCAAAGCATCACTGGGGATCAAAGATGTGAGTGGCTGGTGGGGACTCACTGGGGAGGAATGACTGGATCCCTGCCCGGATCACAAGGCGAGGGCTGTGTCCCCTGCGTTCGGATGCTGTCATCTCACACATGGGCAGTGAGTGGCATTTATGTCGTGATGAACGCACTTCTATCACTCAAGGGAAAATGTCAGGCTACATGCGTACGTGTCAAACCTTCCAGAGAAATCTGCATTAGGCTCTGCTCCTTCAGTCCATGAGCACTGCTTCCTAGAGGAACCAGAAGACATGTGAGGAGCCCTTATTTTACATAATGTGATTTTTCTTGAATGATTGAGAACTGGGGTCTACAAACACGTTTTGGTAAAGGGCCACATGGTCTCCATAGCAACTACTCCGCTCCTCTCTTGTAGAACAAAAGCAGCCACAGACAAGGCCACGTACACGAGGTTGGCCATGTTCTAATAAAACTTTATTTACAAAAACAGGCAGTGGACCAGATATGGCCTACTGGCTGTGATGTGCTGACTCTGAATCACTCATCCTCCAAAACAGATGTCACCCTGAGTACCAGTCTTGCATGTTGGATCCTCTGGAGATCCGTCTCTGAGCTGGAGATCGGTAGGCATTTATTAGGGAGTGGCCTTGGCATCCATGGATGGGAAGGGGGAAAGGCAGGAAGGGGCAGAGGGAGAAGTCACACTGTGGTACAGTCGTAATGAAGGCTGTAGGGAACTCTGAATTTGGGATGGCCCATCCCAGTTGTTCTGAGTCGAGGTGAGAGGGCTGTGCCTTTATCTCCCCTGTTAATACTTTGGTGTATTTGTTTCATTGTTTTTTATGCATGTATATTTTTTCTTTGAAATAGTTGAGATTTTGCTACAGATGTAACTTCCCTCTGGGTCTCTGCCACTTAAACTAGATCATAAATAGTTCCTGGTATGAAGAGTACTTTACAAAGAAAATTTTATTGACGGAAAGGGTGTGTTTTATGGCCATATCATGGTTTTATTTATTTCTTTCTTCCTGGCCCTTCAAGTTATTACTCCTTTTTCACTTTTTGGAATAATATTAACATGAGCACTTGGTGTGTAAAACTTCGCTCTATTATTTCCTCTTGGAAAAAACCCTTTAACTGGAACGTCTAGATCAGAGAGTATCAATCCTTGCAATGTTCTTGAGGCCCGGCGCCAAATTAGACTGCAGGAGAAGCGTAGGTGAACGCTTCTCTTCTCAGCGTTGCAGAGGCCTTTGCTGTATGTGCTTGGCCGAGATTTGGTATCATTCTGCTGAGGTTTGCAAATTCCAAGCTGAAAAAAATCCAGCCTTGTGGTTTGAGCTGGTATTTCTGCAATTGCTGGTGGGTGTGCATTCTTCCGGCTTCTCACCTTGACCTTGGGTGTAGCCATCTGTGTGCCGCTGCCCCCTGCTGCCTTCTTTCAGTAGGCTTCACCAGCTAGACATTTGGGGCCAGATGATCCTCTGTTGTGGGGGCTTTCTGTACACTGTAGGCTGTTTAGCCACATCCCTGGTTTCTGCCCACTTGGTGCCAATAGCCCATTTGTTTGTGACCATTTTCTTCCTCTAGATAGTATGGTCCTTGAAGTCAGGATCCGGGTCTGAGTCTTGGCACTGACCGCCGGCAGAGAGCCAAGGAGTACAGAGCCCTTCCTCAGGACCCGTGTGCCGGGTAGAGGACATGTCATCTGGATGACCCAACAAAGCCTTGCTGATGTCAGGGTGACTTAGGGGCCAACTGTCTTGTCTAGTCATAGCAGAAACCTCTCTGGCCAGGAAAGGGTGGGGAGACATGTAAGATTTGCTGTCCAGCGGTAGGTTGTGAAAAAGTAAAGTGAAAACTATAGCATTCCCACTTGGTTTGGAAATTCAGGGGGACAGTTTCCAACTATTGTTTCTCTCCAAGAACTCAGTAAGTATTGTCATGGAACAACTTTATTATCCTTCAGATGGTCAAATTTAATGTTATGAGAGAAAACATATGGACAATGTTGCAAAAATGTTTTCAAGAGTTTTGTGTGTGTGTTTGTTCATTTAGTTCTTCTAAGTCTTGATGATATTGTATCATTTTCTCCATAATCTTGGAATATGATGTTCCGATCATCCCCCGGAGTCTACATGATCTCTAAAAGCTGATCATGTCAGCAACTCCAGCTGTCTTTATGGAAAAAAAAGGGCTTCCCCTCTGTTTCCTGAGTAAGTCCCTCAGTGGTATGAGTGGATTGTGTCCGCACCCCCGTGTTGTTTAGGAAATGGTCATTCTCATGGACCATTTGCTCAGGTTGGCCAGGGATCCATGAAGGGGCATGGACTCACAGGCTGTGGTGTGCTGATGGGATTATGGCTCGATCTGTTAAATTAGAAGGCTGCAAAGCTGCCCTCTATGCCTGAGAAACAGCGATCATCAAAGAGACCTAGCCAGAAGACTGTGGGTGTGGGGGTGAGACCCCCTGGGTTTCCGTCCTGGCTCTGCTGGGTGCTGACCTCATGTCCTGAGGAGCAGTGGCGTTGTGAGGGTGCAGGGGAAGCTCAGGCTGTTTTGTCATGATCTGGCCCCCTCGGCACCTTCTGAGCTGTCTGCAGGAAATCCACATCGACGTGATCTTGGAAAAAAAAGTGGTCATGGCAGTGAATTCTGTAAGGAAAAGTGGTCCAGGTATAGATGACCCTGGCAAAAAGGGGAAGAATGGATATGAGAAATGGGGGGAGGGGTTAGCTCCTTTCGCTGGATGAGTTTTGCTATTTGCCCCATTATCTTAACACAGAAG
The DNA here is from genome assembly GCF_006229205.1 of Suricata suricatta. Classification (NCBI taxonomy): domain Eukaryota; kingdom Metazoa; phylum Chordata; class Mammalia; order Carnivora; family Herpestidae; genus Suricata; species Suricata suricatta. Next base: position 181,111,810 of record NC_043701.1, on the reverse strand, counting down.
CTCAGAGCTTTCTAATAAAATGTAACTTTATTGTCAATATTACCAACTAAGTTTGGGGAAAGGAGAGATCGGTAAGGATGGTAGGGCCAGCATGGAAAGCCGACTTACGCCACGTCATCCCGGTCGTGCCGAAATTGTTCCCAAGCGGTGACACGGCGTCCTTTACTTCCTGGGTCAGGTCATAGCCCCACAAGGGCATTACTGTGGATGAAGCACCCAGTTCACACGGTGGGGGGGGGGGGGGGGGGGATCATTCTGCGGATCAGATGGGGCGTGGGGGCTCCCATCGGAGTGTGAAGACTGCGTTCTTAGCCAGAGGAGGGCATCAGGCACACCAGGGATCCTTTCTTCAAATGCCCGCCCTGGACTCCGTGCTGGAATCCGGTGTCTCCCCGGTTAAGATCTCTTTGCTGGAGGATGGAGGGGAGGGAAAATAATTTTCCTTCCAGCCTTCTAAGTGCTTCTTGGGGCCCCTGTAACAAAAAGGCAGATTAACAAGAGAAAGCAAATCCGTTTATTAACATGTGTCCATGGGAAAATGGATGCCGGGACATCTCCAGGGAAATCCGACCAGGAACGGTGGCTTGGGCTCCCACCTTGTATAGACCTTCAACAAGAATGATGACTGTGAAGAAATGACAGGACAAAAGAAAGCAATTCAGGCTTCCAAGGTGGGCACAGCAGGACGGTAGATGCTTGGGAGGAGCCCAGTCACAGACAGAGACAGAAGAGGGCTGACGTCTGTTGTGTCAGAGCCCCCGGCGCTCTCTCCAGGCTCATCGGTCTACATTTGTCTCCGGTGATTAACTTCTGTCCTTCCTGGTGGCGAGGGGAGGAGGGACATCTTTGTAAATTTATGTCCTGCTTTTGGGCAAATAGGGAGAGCACAGAGAGCTTTTCTTCTCTGTGCCTTTTCGGTGCTTTCTGCTCAAAATAATCGTCATGCAAAGTGGCATCTTGGCATCTTTGGGGGTGGCCTGGGCCGCTACCCTTCAGTTCTGCATAGAGGACAGCACACCCCTTCTATTGTCCTCCTTGACTCTCTGCTCTCTGACGGGCGGGTGCCGGGGACAAGTGTTCCCTTTTACAGTTAGCAGCTGTGGATGAAGCACCCAGTTCACACGGTGGGGCGGGGAGTCATTCTGCAGATCAGATGGGGCATGGGGGCTCCCATCGGAGTGTGAAGACTGCGTTCTTAGCCAGAGGAGGGCATCAGGCACACCAGGTCCTGCTGTGCCCACCTTGGAAGCCTCCCAAATGCCTGCCCTTGCTCGCTCCCATTTTTGTGATCCATGCCCTGTAGGGACAGTAAAACTCCGAGTCTGGGTGCGGAGTATATAAATTGGCCCATTAGGTCATACTTGTCTGTAGACTCAGACATTAAAGACAAAGCTACAAAACTCCAGATTTTCTTAGTTGAAACATTTGGACACAGGACCAGATCATTTGGACGCTTCTCTACAGCCGTCTGTCTTCATTATGCATTTGGTGTGTTGTGTCATTAGCCCACGTTAAGCAGGTGGATCATTTACATCAGACGATGCCGTTTACGTGGCCTCACACAGACTGACACCTCCCCACCTTCCCCGTTTCCAGAGCTGTGCGTCTTCTGAGCGACTCTTAACCTGTCTGGGCATTTGGTCCACGTAGGCCCTGACGTGTCTCCTTCCACAGTACCAGAAAATCCAGATGACTTCGAGGCCCATCACTCATAAATATGCAGAACCTTATGGAAACATCTGGTGTTCTGGCTTCGTGTCATATCTTTCCCATGGACAGATATTGGCTGAAATGAGGGGGAACATTTGTACTTAAAATAATAGTTTTACTTACAACCTGCCCCCTCCTTGGGCGGGGGCTGCATGGAAGACCCAGGTTGGTGTGTACTCAGCAGATGAAAGACTTCCATGTTTGACCAAGACGGAGGCTTATCTGATTTTGCGTAAATGTGGACTACGTGGAGGCGATTTTGACCGGAGGATCTTGCAGATGGTGACAACGGGCATTGAGGTCCTGCAGCCCCATGGGACATCAGACCATGGTGTGTGAGACCCCAGCCAGCAGAGTTGGGGAGGGGTGGTCCTTAGAACTCCTGGACTGTCCCAGGTTTGTACATTGGGGGGTGTGGCTTACCCAGACGTCAGGGAGAATTTGTGTTGCTGGAATCAGTGTGACCATGCGCATCGGCATTGTCTGCGCCCCCAACCCCTCGGCTGTGGGCACTCCTGGGAGCTCCGTGCTTCCGCCCGGGTCTCTCGTCTGTCACACAAATGCTTAGAATAGGCTGCAATGTCATGTTTCTCCTTGAATTCTTCTGCTTTAGTAATGTTTTCTTTCCCTCTGGTTAAGAAAATGCACATAGTGAAAGTTAAAACACAGACCAGCAGAAAGAGGAAAATAAAAAGCAACCAGAACCCTGCTACCCCCGTGTGACATCATCACGAATGTTTCAGGCGATTTTCCCAAATAGATTACTTGGACCTGTTTGGAGATACAGCAAACTTTTCTTTTTCTTTCCAGTCCTTTTAACAGAAAGGGGAACCCCGTAAAACATTATTCAAGGAGGCTGCTCATTGTCAGCGTTGGACTACGAAGCTCCTTATCATGTCCTTCCTCAGTCCCGTTAAACACGCGATGGCCACCCAGGCTTTCTATCCAGGCTTGGCTCGATTTGCCTGTTTGAGCTGTCTTTTTCCTTAAACCTTCTCGTTAAATAGATGATTAACATTTTTGTAACAGTGTGTCGATAAGAGTCCTTGTATAGAAATCTTTGTGGGCATTTTGTATGATGTCCTTAGCCCAGTTTCCTAAGAACTCTGGGTGAAAGGATGGGCACAATTGTAGATCCAGGAGAGCCAATGCCGCAGGTGTATAGCGCTACATGAACTTACCAGCGTCCCTGAACACACAGACACTCTGTATCCACATTACAAAAATTTCCATGCCATTTTAATAAGTGGAAAATGGTATTTACAATGCATTAATGCATATTAAAATTGTTTTTAATGTTTATTCATTTTTTGAGAGACGGAGAGAGAGCGCACTCAGGGGAGGGGCAGAGAGACAGAGAGACAGAGAATCTGAAGCAGGCTCCAGGCTCTGAGCTGTCAGCACAGAGCCCGATGTGGGGCTTGAACCCATGAATCGTGAGATCATGCTCTGGGCCAAAGTCAGACACTTAACCAACTGAGCCACCCAGGTGCCCTGTATTAATGCATATGTTTTGGTGGTGAACTTTTCCCATGTGATACACCTCTATTTTGTGAATTACCTGTATATTTTCTTTTTTTTAATTTTTTACATAGTTCATTTATTTTTGAGACAGAGAGAGACAGAGCATGAGTGGAGGAGAGGTAGAGAGAGAGAGAGGGAGACACAGAATCTGAAACAGGCTCCAAGTTCTGAGCTGTCAGCACAGAGCCTGATGCAGGGCTCAAACCCATGAACGGTGAGATCATGACCTGAGCCGAAGTCAGCTGCTTAACTGACTGAGCCACCCAGATGCCCCTACCTGTATATTTTCTTTGGCCTCTTTGGTCTTCTGTCTTTTGAATTTTTTTATGTTAAAACATCCTCGTGTTTTTAATGTTATTTATCATAACTTTTTAAACTCTGAATTTTGAAATGATTTAAATTAACAGAAGAGTTTCAAAGCCCGTACAGAGAACTCCTGTGTCTCCCATATATTAGCTTCCCATTATGTTACCCCTGACGTAATCGCAGCGCCTTTCTCTAGGATTTTCTCAACCCTGCCTCACCCAGCACTCTCGGCCTGGGGGCTGGGAGATTCCCGGGGTGGGGCCGTCCTGTGTGGTTCAGGATCTGAGTGGCCTCCTGGCCTCCCCTCTCCCTAGCTGCACAACCAAAACCGTCTCCAGATGTTGCCACGTGTTCCCCGGGGAAGCAAAATCACCCACAGTTGAGAATCACTGACCTAAACTGCGAAATCGATATTGGCCCAGGGCTGGTAACTGCACTCCAGACTTTATTCCGATTTCCCCGGTTTTTCCACTCAGATCCTCTTTCTGTTCCAGGATCCCATCCAAGATACCACGTTGCCTGTAGTCATCGTGTCTGTTTATGGTAATTTTTGACATTCAGGAGTTTTTATTATCTTCCTCAGCCTTGGTCGCACTGACAGGCTTCAAAGACCTCCCCTGCCTTATGGTCCTCTCCGGCTCCTTTCTTTCCGTCTGTAAAATCTCTGCATGCATTTCCTCAGATGGCGGAAGCCTGGGCTCTGTTTTCCCTACACGGGTTGCCAGTTGTCTATGGACTATTGATGACATAATCCATCCCTCTACTGGCTGGAAACGCCAATCCTATATTGAATTTATGTTTATACGAGGATTTCCCTGACTCATGCAATTTCCTTCTAGAAATTTCCATGCCGTTTGAATAGTATGTGACTCACAGAAGCTGCTCTCTTCCCACCTGGTGATTTGAACGATGGGGACTCTTTCCGATACTCCTAAGTGTAAAGTCCTGTTGGCATGTGACGTGTCCCTCTACTGTAGGGCCAGGTGCAGAGAGGTGCTGGCTGCCCTCGTGCTTTGTCCAGTTTTCACTTTATGTTCTAAGACAGCCCTCTCGGTCCGACCGCACACTCTGTTGTTTGCTTTTAATCAGCTCTATGCAGGTTTGACTCACTTACCTTAAAGGGCACATGTTTAACGTAGGTGCCCATGTACCCCCCACCACAGTGGGGTATGGAGTATTTCGCCTCAGAAAAATATTTGGCTGCTTTCCAGTCTTCCGCCTGCCCCTGGGGCCATCTTCCTTCTGTCTCTGTTCTAGAATCTATATAAATTGAAGCAGTTTAGGCTTTCTCTGTGGACAGTTTCTTCCACGTAGATGAATGCTTCCAAAATTCTTTCATGTCACGGCATCCATCTTGAATTTCTCTTCACGATGTTTTGTGCTTTTCATGAAAAGATCTTTCCTATAGTTTGTTAACTGTATCCCTCCTTATTTCACATGTTGAATGCTACTTTATATGGATGATAGCGATTTTTAAACATTTCATTTCCCTTTCTCTTACACATAGTCATATGATTGATTTCAGTGTGGTGACCTTGAATCCTGCAGTGTTGTTAGAAGCACTTAATAATTATAGTAGTGCTTTTCGTAGATTCCCTAACATTTTCTGTGTACACAATAATATTATGTATGGTTGAAAGGGTTTTTTTTCAATCTTAACACTTTTCAGAGAGAGCGTGTGGGTGAGGAGCAGAGAGAGGGAGACAGAGAATCTGAATCAGGCTCCAGGCTCCGAGCTGTCAGCACAGAGCCCGATGCAGGGCTCAGACTCACAGATGGTGAGATCATGACCGGAGCTGAAGTTGGACGCTTAACCGACTGAGCCCCCCAGTCGCCCCATATGATTGAAATTTTACTTGTTTTCCCATCTTGATGCCTTTACTTTTTTTCTTGCCTTATTGCACTAGGTAAGACTTAACAGTAAAACATGGACCAGCAGCCCCAAGGGTGAGCATCCTTGACCTCTCAGTCCCTTGTTAGCTGTTTTAAAAATCTAGATGGATAGAAAGGTAGGTAGGTGGGTAGATTCTATCAACCAGGTTGAGAAAGATTCACTCTATTCATAGTTTTCCCTTAATTTTTTTATTCTGCTGGACCATACATAACAAAACCTACCATCTGAACCCTTTTTGTGTGCGCAGTTTTGTGGCATTAAGTATATCCACGCTGTTTTGCAGCCATCACGACCATGTATCCACAAAACGTTTTTCATCTTGCAAAACTGAAACTCTACCCGTTAAACACGAATTCTCCGTTCCCTCTCCCCCAGTCTCTGGAAACCACCATCCTACTTTCTGTAGGAATTTGACTGCTCTGGGCACCTCGTGTAAGCGGAATTATACAGTATTTGTTCTGCTGTGGCTGGCTTCCTTCCCATAGCGTGGTGTCTTCCAAGTTCGTCTGTGTTGTAGCCTGTGTCAGAATGTCCTTCCTTGTCCATAATGCCGAGTAACAGCCCATTGTACGGATGGACCATTATCTACTCATCTTGTCAGTGGACACCACCTTTTGACTGTTGGTGTACAAACATTCCTTCGAGTCTCTTGCCTTTCATTCTTGTGGGTGTATGCCTGCCGAGAGGTCGAATTGCTGAATCATGGAGTAATTCCGTGTCTAAGTTTCTGAGAAGCCACCACACCATTTCCCACGGCGGCTGTACTGTTGTGTGTCTCCACCAGCAAAGCAGAAGGCTTCTCATTTCTCTAGATCCTTGCCCATATTTGTCATCTTCTGATTTTTGGGTGACAGCCATCCTAGTGAGTGTGCAGCGGTATCACATTATGGTTTTGATGTGCGCTTTCTTAATGATTCCCTAGTGATTTGGAGCATCTTTTCGTATATCTATTGGCCACCCTTATGTCTTTGGAGAAATGTCTAGTCCTTTGGCCGTGTTTTATGGGTTATTTCATTGTTTGTCTTCCTAATTTGATAAAAGCTTTTGTTACTGTTCAATACTGACATGCTTTGCATGTACCTATTGGGACAATAATAGGGTTTTTCTCCTTTATTTTGTAATATGGGGAATTACATTACTTTTCACGGTGAATTAACTATATATTTCCAGGTTAAAGTCTATTTAGTCATGCTGCATTATACTTTTAAATATAAATATATTTATGATATACATTTACATTTATGATAAATAGGTTTTATTTTAAATACACAAATATATCTATATATAATTAGAAATAAATATATTTATGATAAATATATCATAAATAATATATTGCTAGATTCTATCTGCTAATGCATTTAAGAATTTTTTACATTTATGTTCTTAAGGAACGTGGTATGTCCTTTTCTTTTTTGAAATGTTTGGTTTTGTGGTGCCTTGCCAGCTCAGTTGGTTAAACATTCAAACCTACTATCAGCACAGAGTCTGCTTGGGATTCTCTCTTTCTCCCTCTCTGCCCCTCCCCCTGCCCCATAAGTAAATAAACTTAATAAAAAAGAAATGTTTTGGTTTTGGTATCAAGAGAATACTAGCTTTAAATTTTTTTAATGTTTATTTATTATTGATACAGAGAGAAACAAAGAATGAGTGGGGGAGGGGCAGAGAGAGAGGGAGACACGGAATCCCAAGCATGCTCCAGGCTCTGAGCTGACACCACAGAGCCTGACGCAGGGCTCAAACCCACAAACCGTGAGATCATGACCTGAGCTCACATTGGAGGCTTAACCGACTGAGCCACCCAGCCACCCGGGAAAATACTAGCTTTGTACAAAGAACTGGGAAGTATTCTCTTTATTTCTGGAAGAGACTTGGAGGGCTGATATTATTTCATCGTTTAAGTGTTTGGTAGAAACCACCAGTGAAGTCATCTTGGCCTGAAGTTTTCTTTGTGGGGAAGCTTTAATTACAAAATCAGTTTCGTTAATCATTCTATGACTAGTCAGTGTTTCTACTACTTCTGGAGTCTCTTTGGTAATTTGTATCCTTCAAGAAATTTGCTGTTTCATCAAAGCTATTGAAATTATTGCCATAACGTTTGTAATATTTTGTTACTATTTTTGGATCTGTAACGATGTTTCCTTATTTATGTCTGGAACTCATAATTTGTGTCTCCCCCCCCCATCAATCTAGCACTAGAGATTTATCCGTTTTGTTGCTATTTTTCCAAAGATCTAGGTTTTATTCCATTGATTTTTTTTATTGTTTGTGAATTTTCTGTTACACCGATTTCTGCTTTTCTCTTTATTATTTCCATGTGTCTGTTTGTCTTAAATTCGCTCTTCTCCTTTTTCATTTTTTAGCCTAAGGGGAAGGCTTAGATCACTAGCTCATATCAAATATTTTCATATAATTATTTCAAGATATGGATCTCATTCTAATCCTGATATATGTTTTACTGTAATTTAGTTCAAAATATATTCTGCATATATCTACCAATATCACTCTGTTTTATTATCTTCATGATATTTAATATCTAATAGGGCAAGAATACAATCCCTACTCCTTTTTTTTGGCAAAATATTATTAGTTCTTCTTACTTATTTTAACTAGAAAATTTAGACCATTTACACTTATTTTTTAAATATTTATTTCCTTTGAGAGAGACAGAGCAAGCATGCATGTGAGCAGAGGAGGGGCGGAGAGAGAGGGAGAGAATCCCAAGCAGGCTCTGAGCTGTCAGCACAGAGCCCGAGGTGGGGCTCAAACCCACCAACCAGGAGATCATGACCTGAGCCAAAACCAAAAGTCAAACACTTAACGGACTGAGCCACCCAGGTGCCCCATATACACCTATTTTGGTTACTGGTATATGTGCATTTATTTCTACCATGCTATTTAGGCTTCCTCTTTGTCCTGCCTGCTCGTATTTCTTTCATAGCCTTGCAATGAATTCCATTCTTCCTATTCTGTTTTTTTCTCTCCTATTTGGAAGTGGTGCTCTTTATTTCTGTTCTTTCTTTGACCAGCTGGAAATTGTAACGTGAACTTCACAAAGCTGAAAGTGAATGTTTTTAATCCTCTCTGAAACAATGTAGAAGCTTAACTCCCATCACCCCCTCAGATCAGTTATTATGTCTTAGTTTTAGTTTTTTTTTTATGTCTTTTATTTATTTTTGAGGGACAGAGAGAGAGAGCGCGAGCACGGGAGGGTCAGAGAGAGAGGGAGACACAGAATCTGAAGCAAGCTCCAGGCTCTGAGCTAGCTGTCAGCACAGAGCCCGATGCGGGGCTCGAACCCACAACCGTGAGATCATGACCTGAGCCGAAGCCGGCCGCTCAACCGACTGAGCCTCCCAGGCGCCCCTGTCTTAGTTTTATTATATGTTATAATTCTGTCCTCTTTTGTGACTCCTGCAATCGAATGTTACTTTTAAACAATTAGTGTTGAATTTACCTCATGTTTACCACGGCCGGGGCTTCCCTTTCCTTTATGTATGTCCGATCTTTGCTGCTGATACCAATTTCCACCTTCCTAAAATACATATTTTAAATGTCCTTTTTGGGGGTACATCCAGCTGGAGGGACTTATGGTGGAAAACTCTCCACATTTGTTTGTGGACAGGGAAAGTGGGAATTCTAGAAACGTCTTTATTTCATTATATTCTTGAAAGAAGACTTCGCAAGGTATAGGCTTCTATGTTTATGAATATTTTCTCTCTGTCCTTTGAAAATGTTATCCCAGTGCTTTGGGCTTCCAGTTGGAGAAGCAGCTGGAAGTCTAATTGCTGACTCCTGTATCTTTTTTTCTTTTTCTTGAGCTGTTTTTCAGATTTTCTGTTTGTCCTTGGGATTATGCTTTACCATGATGTTGTTAGATGTGGATTTCCTTTTTGTTATTTTCACGATTTCTTGTGCTTCATGAATCTGATGGTTCTTTTTATTTGTTCTGGAAGTTTCTCGGTCTTTTATTTCTTCTCCTTCATTTCTCCTATTATCTTCTCTCTGTTCTGATCAGATGGATTTTATACTGTCTCATTCCATCTTTTCTCCTAGCCTGTGTTTCACCATTTCCATTTATTTGACTCTGTGATGCAGTCATTAAACTTCTTGGTAGGTTTGTATTCCACTCCGCTTCTTCTGTTTTTAGTGCTATCTAAATTCATCTGAGTTTTAAATTTCAATTAGTGAGATTTTCATTGTGGGGAGTGCTTTTTAGTTTGGTTTTGTTTCTTGTTGTTGTTTTAATCACTCTGGTTAAGTCTATAGTCTCTTAGTCCTTACTGATAATTTTCACTAATTCTTTTACTCCTTCACACATAACAGTTTCTTTTTTATATGCTGTGTCTGGTATTTCTAATATGTGGGGTATACGTGGGTCAGATTCTAGTTGGCTTATTTGCCGACTTACACGAACGGTGGTCGTTTCTTGCACGTGTTGTGATTTTTGGTCCCTAGATGGGCATCTGGTAACCATGGTTACCACATACGGTTCCTATGGGGTTACTCTGATTCTGAGCACGTGTTCATTGGGGAAATTCCAAGTCCTGCTTTGGACATAAGTGCCTCCAGAGACTTTCATGCTTCTATCGTGTGGACTCACATTATGCTAAGATTCCAAATTGTGGCTCTTCACACTGAACAGGCCGTGTGGATTTCAGCCCCAGGCCTGAGAGGGGGCTCAGCTTGCGATCCTGACTTTGTCTTTCACACAGGGGTTTCCAGCCTGACTTCCCACATTCCCAGCTGCCAGGGTCTGTCTGCTACCCTCTGTTTGTCCTTAAAGCCAAAGCTCTAGATGACCAGAAATCAGCAGTTGGCCGTAGGGAAGGTGGATTGGGCTCCAAAGGGTTTTCTTGCTTTCCAGGAAGCTGACCCACATACAGAGAATGTGTGTTTATATTTATTTCCACTTTGTGTGTTTGTTTAGATGAGAGTGTGCATGCAAGTGTGGGGAGGGGCAGCGAGGGACAGAGGAAGGGAGAGAGAGAGAGAGAGAGAGAGAGAGAGAGAGAGAGAGAGAGAGAGAGAGAGAGAGAGAGAATCTTAAGCTGGCTCCATGCTCAGTGCGGAGCCCAACTCAGGGCTCAATCCCATGACCCCTGGGATCATGACCTGAGCTACTGAGCCAAAATCAACTGACTGAGCCACTCAGGTGCCTCTATATCTAAGGTTTTTTCTCTTGTTTTTTGGCATAATGGTGTTCTGGGTATCTAGTTCACCATGTTGCAGGAAATAAAATCTCTTACTCATTTTTTTTTCAGTGTAATTTTCTCAAGTTGGGTATCCATAAGAAAATGTTGGGATTTTGGGGTATTTTCAAAAATTAAATTTATACACTTATTTAATGGTCATCATTACAACACTAATTTTTAACACATGTATATTATATGCCTCTCCATTTACACAAGTAGACGTAAGTGGTGTTTAAGTTTTTTTTTTAATGACATGATTAGGCTTTTTCTATTAGAGTTTTTCTCAAGCTATGAATCACAGTGACCTGTTTTCCATAGTACTAAAAATTCTCTGGAAACATATTAGTCTAATATTCAGATCATATAGTGACATAAAATTTTTAAGCCATATTTGTAATGTTGGGCATTTTACCAATTCTTAATTTTTCATCTCTATGAATAATACTTACTGCTTATCTGTTTGTGGACATCTTTGGCCACACGTCTGGTTGTGCTCTTTAGCTGTATTCCTGGAGGGGGATTGTTGGGTCAAGTAGTTGAACATTTTTAAGACTTTTGAGGCTGTGTTACCAACCACTTTACAAAAATGTTGCAGTGTGCTGCTGTTGGCCTTGTAGGAGAACCAGATTCCTTGTATTCTCTCTAGAGGTGAGTGCATGTGTTTTCAGGCTTTGCTAATTTGATAGATGAAGGATAGTATCTTAAGCATGTTGACTTTCGAATTGTTTAGTTTCACATTAGGTAGAGTTACTTATCAGCCATGTATATTTCCTGCTTTGGAAACTGTCTTGTATTCTATCTCCCTGTCAGCTCCTTGAGTGTTAGTTTCCCAGGAGTCTTTTTTTTTTCTTTGAGAGAGAGAGAGAAAGAGAGAGAGCAAGCCGAGGAGGGGCAGAGGGAGAGAGAGAGAGACTCTCAAGCAGGGTCCATGCTCAGCGCAGAGCCAGACCCAGGGCTCTGTCCCAGGACTCTGGGATCATGACCTAAGCAGAAATCAAGGGTCAGACGCTCAACTGACTGAGCCACCTAGGCACTCCCTTAGGAGTCTTTAATGTACTACTAACTCTTTCATGTCACCAGAGACCACAAAGGTCAGCCTGTCCCATTTGGGCCAGTGTATTGTGACCCCTACGTCATTTTGAACTTCCAACATTTCTGTTATTGTATTCTGACTCCTTTGTCTTTAGAGGATTGAAATTGTTGTAACAATATAAACAGTGATGGATTTTCAGAGAACTGGCAGGTGCATGAAGAGACCTGGGTGCAAAAATAACACATTTTAAAGTTTTGCTGAGAACAGAGTACAGACGAGTGGCTGTGCTCCGTGCTGCTGGTGTTAGTGGGGAGGAGAAAGAGAACTCTCTCTGCCTCAGACTCACAGCCTAGTGGGAAAGAGAAATGCAAGACAAGTCAAAGTCTGTGCTGAGCCCGCAGAGTACGGGGGATTGATTTCCAACGAGCGAGAACTAGCAGAGTTTTTGGTGGGGGGCGGAGCGGGGGGGACCTGGCATTAGTGGGACAGTCTTAGATTGAAATTCAGGTCTTGGACAATAACAAATAGAATGTGCACTTAGATCCCTGGGGACCCGATGGGTTGCAAACAGGCGATGGTCATGGAAAAGAAGTCCAGGACCCAGCACGGAGGTAGAAGTTTCAGGCCTCACTCCTGGGGCACCGTGAGGCTCTCCGGGGCCACAAGGAGTGAAATGGCAAATCCCTGCATCAGATTGGCATGGCAGCCATGTTTATGGGGCTGATGTGAAGACTAATTCTGAAGATAGCCTGTTTCCTGAGGATTTTCTTGTTAAAATAGGTCCGATGATCTCAACTCAACAAACTGAAAGCATGCATGTATTTTCAGACAACTTTGACCAAAATATCACTCAAGATCATCACAGGCTCAGCTCTGTGCTCGCAAATGAGCTTTCTGCTTTCCTCCTGAGCCTTGATCAAGTCAATACACAGGGACAGTCCTGGATTAGTAGAGAAAGGATTGGAAGGGGTTTTTTAACATGATGTAATTAGATGTGAATCGTTAATTACATCACAAAACTCAAGCACAAAAAGCAGCTCTCTGCAGCTGAGTTGAATTAATTCCTCAACCCGAAGAAATTAGCTTACAAGTCAAAAGACTAGCGAAGACCAGAATGCTAAGGCACAGCAGCATATTTCTTTTGGGCTCCACCTGCTAAGCATGAAATGCTCTTCCTTTAATACGGTGCAACTCCCAGCTGTCCCCACCTTGTTCAAAGCCTGCCAGCCACCTGCCTGTCAGCACGGGGAACAGTTGCACTTTTTAAAAAAAGAGTTATTTAGTAACAGCTTCGTAGGGATACAATCCACACACCCTAACTGTCCTGCGTGGTGTCCATTCAGCTAGCAAAATCTTCCAGACAGTAACTTGAAAATGCAGTGAGTTTCTGAATGTTGCACATTGCTAAATTTTATTCAAGAGTGCCTAATGTAACAGGTGCAGGAAATTTATAATTAAGGGGGGGAGGTCACCAAACCCAAAGTTGTTCCTTAACTCCTTTTCCAGAAGAGAAACTTGCCTTTAAAATTTGAACTCTTTTTTCCTGCAAGGAAATGCCTTCCCCCTGCTAATCTCAGACAAAATCTAACCATCTTGTTCTCCCTGGGGACGCACCAGGGTTTACTGTCTGGTCTACATGGTCTGTAAAGCTGATCCGCTGCTTCCTTCCTGAAAATTGCCCTCACATGGCTAAACTGGCGGTCATGTCAGAAATGGAAAACATGTAATTTCACATCCTGGAGAAAGCCACAGTGACAACTACTAGCTATTTAGGAAGTAAATGATTTCAGCCAGAGTGTAATTGGGCTCTTTGCTTCTCTGTCTCTATTCTCTCCACCTGGCTTTGGTCTAATTTTCTATCTGTGTTTCTGCTAAGATGGTGTGCAGAGAGAGACCGTGAGGTTGGATTTGGTCACGTTTGCCAGTTAATCTTTTGAATTGTGGAGTAGAAAGGGGCAGGGATTATACCCATGATGACATGGGTATAACGAGATCTGGACATTTGCATGTTTGCTAACGGCCGGTTCCCGTCGGACTGGGAGGCACACACAGCAGGTTCTCTATGCTCCCCCCTCCCTTTCAGGCACACGCATTTGTGGCACCTGCCAATATGGCGGTCCAGTTAAGACAAGCGAGGCTTCCAACACCCTCCTGAGTGGAGTGAATGATTCCAGGGGAAAAAGTTGTAAGAGTACTGAATCGGCTCTGTCATCACACATTCACCTTAGTCTCAAAACAATGTTTCCTTTCCTTGAGGCCACTGAAATTGAGAGAACCCAGGCTCCTCTAGTGTTTCATGTTTTTGTTACCATAAGAGGGTGGGTGGAATTAACTATCCTCAGGTTGAAGGCAACTTGAAGGAAGTCCTTTTGTAACAAATATCCTAACTTGGCCAGTCTGTGAGGCAATAGCTGTGTCTCTGTTCACATTCTTTCATTCCTAATAGGAATCCAGACCATAGTGGGTACCTAAGAAATACTATCAAATTACTGAATTAATGTTCCCCCCTAAGAAACTGTCAAAATTCCCCTGATGATACTTTTGGGTGAAGATTCTGTATCTCTTTATCATCGCCTATTTTCTGGTAGGCAAGTGAGTCTTCAGGGTTTTACTGGGCTCCTCGTGGGCTATGAGCCCATCATGTCCCTGAGGACAAGAGCCATCTCTTAAATGATGTGAGTCAGTTGACAAAGGTTTATTGAGGCTGCCAGGTATCATGTAGATGTGTTCGGCACTGTGGTAAGCAACGGCCCTTTCCTTCCCAGAGCTCACCCTACTGAGCGCATAGGAGTGCACGACAAATAGATGGTTCACCATGAGAAAGTTCAAGGGGCCGTCAGAGATTTTGAAGAGCATGGGAATCAGGTGGTGAGGTTGGGTTGGCTGCTCGTTGGCTTCTTATATGGGGTGGTCATGGAAGGTATCTCTGAGCAAGTGACGCTTCAACCAAGACCTGCATATAAGGAGCCCACTTTGTGAAGTGGGGGAGATGAGCACTTCAGACAGAAGGAACAACCAACGAAAAGCCCCTAATGTGATCAGGAGTGGAGCTGGCACACTCGAGGAACAAGGCCAAGGCCAGTGGGGGAGTGCAGAGGGGGTGGGAGTGGCCCCATGGGCTCCCGGAGGCAGACCAAAGACAGATCGTGCTGGAAGGAAGTTTGTGGTTTATGCTCAATGGGATGAAAGCCATTGAAAAGATTTAAGTGGAGGATTGTCATGATCTGACTTGAATTTTCCCGGCATCTCAGGTGGAAGCAGGAACGTAGGAAGAACAGAGCCAAGGGGAAGGTGGCGCCAGCAGAGGTGGAGTAGAATGGCTGGTTCGAGGTGTTAGGTAGAGCTAAGAGGACTCACTGATAGAATTCTCATGGAGTGGACGGAGTGGAGAAAGGGAGGAAGGAAGGGAGGGAGGGAGGGAGGAAGAAAGGAAGGAAATGCCTAGATTTGGGAGTAAATAACTCATTGAATTAAGCAGCAGGATGGCTGGCCCACATCCCACTTGATTGTTTTCAAATCTATGAGACAGCAAAGTTGTCCATTCGCCACCCCTTGGGAAACCTTCACCGCCAGGCAGACATTGGGTGTGTCTGAGGGTTCCCAGGCACCCGACCAAACTGTGCGTGGAGGTGCGGCCATGTTTGAAGATGGCTGCAAACAGGTGATGGGGAAAACAAATAGAAAGGGCCCTAGATGGAAAATTAGAAGTACCCAAGCCAACAGAAGCCTGAGCGAATGTAGCCTGTTCTACGTACTACGACACTTACGTGAGACAAGGCAGAGTAGAAGCTCATCTTCAGGGTTGCTGTCTTGTGACATTTCGAGTTTGGCCCATGGGGTGCTCTTGGTATTTACATTGCTTTACCATCTTTTTTCTAAACCTATAACTTTAAAAGGCTATTTGTGTTAAGTGTGATTTTATTATAGCCAAGAGGTCATTTTTTTTCATTCTTAACCCTAAGTAATTATAAGTGAATAATGAAACTCATTAGGAAAACAAAATTGCCTTTTTAGTAATTTTCTTTACAGCAGACTTTTCTGGAATATAGCTCTTCTTGCTTTGAACCATAGTACACGACCATTCCACAGTCTAAGAAGGGCCTTCACGTGCATCAAACAGAATATGGGATGTAGTTTTCAATGGATAAAAAAGGCATTTGCTACACTGTGCTCATATAATAAATTGAGAAGGATTTCAGATTATTTCGCATCTAAACCTATTTAATGGCAACCTCTTCATTATTATAATCGAGAAAGAACTGGATCCCTTGGACAGTGAAGCTCTCTGCTTCCATTTTGTTTGTGTTTCTATAATCCCAAATAGAAACAATACATATGTTTTTCTTTTCCACATTTTATTTTTAGAAAATCTGGAGAATGGAATGCCTTCAGTTCAGCCACATGAATCCCATTAACTTTAATGGGAGAAAGGCAGCTTCATGAAGGAAAAGATTCACCCCAGACTGTATAAATAACCGCCGGCCCAGGGCCACAGAAAGGCCTTACGACAGAGCACGGCATCAGCTGTGTCCTTGGGGGCAGGTCCCGTCCAAGTCCGACCCTACTTGGGTTGGGTTGAGATTGAACCATCAGGGTCACTTGGGAGCTCAGCATTCAGAGAAGCCTCCTCTGGGGCTCCAGATGGGGGTGGGGGGCAGGGTGGGGTCTGCCATGTTTGTTGGAAACCCCATGCACTGCTGAGTCTCTGTGCTTTCTCTTCCTCAGTTCCAGGACATACCTATGTGACCCTAGAGCGAGTCCCATTGTACCTAGACTTTTCAGAGAAATTCCAAATATTTTTATTCATGGGTTGACCTTGAAAGACTGTGTGTTGCTCCTCAGTGCCTGGGTGGGGTGGGGGATGGACCAGCGCAGGTGTCTGTATCAGCTGAATCCGACTGAAGTGGTCAGGGCAGCGATGCAGAAGATGAAGGGCAAAGGTGTGGAAGGGCCAGGGGCTGGTGGTCCTTCCACCTCTCTTTTCATCCGAAGCTCGCCCGGGAGTCTCAGGTGCTCTCCAGCCCCTGCAGGTGGTCTCATGTCCTTTCTCTCACTCACGTGGCATGAGGAGAGAGACGGCACATTCAAGGGACTCACCGAAACCTCTGGGGGCTGGAGAGTAGAGTCCCTTCCTCCAGAGCCCCTGCAGGCCTGGGAAAATGGCTGAGTTTGCCCCCCCCCAAGGTCAACCCTTATCGCCCCGTGGAGAGTGACCACAAAGCATGACCCACACTGACCTCCGCTGGCTGCCTTCTAGTGAAGTTGGCACAATGGACAGGAAGCAGCCGGCCGGGCAGGAGGGTGGGCCATGGGTCAGGGTTTGAGCTGATGGTCTTCCTGCCTCTCTCTGTCTCCTTGGAGGTATATTCCCACCCCCTCCCCTCTCTAGATTTGAGATAAAGGACAAAGTGCATCCATATCACTTTTAAGTTGGTGCCTTAGATTTGGGCCACCTGAGGGCTGGGCACGCTGTGACCAAAGCTGTCCCTTGCACAGTGCACTGTCCTAGAGTTTGCACACTGCCCCATTTCCTCCTCGTGGAGCAGGATAGCTATTATCCCATTGCATAGATGAGCGGCATGAGGCCAGATGGACTGGGCGATCTGCTGCATAGTCACACAGTTAACGGGAGGCAAAACCAGGCTGGAGTAGATCAAGGATCTTTGGTGTACGGTCCATATTATTCCTGTCATTAGTTAATTTTTTTTTAATGTTTATTTTTTGAGAGAGTGGGAGAGCACAAGCGGGGAGGGGCACAGAGAGAGAGGGAGACAGAATCCGAAGCAGGCTCCAGGCTGTGAGCTGTCGGCACAGAGCCCCACGTGGGGCTCAAACTCGTGAGCCATGAGATCACGACCTGAGCCGAAGTCGGACGCTTAACGAACTGAGCCACCAGGTGCCCCTGTTCCTGTCATTCGTATTCCAAATGCCTTCTGTTTCTCTGAAATGACGTCACGTTGCCAACTCGGCCATCTGGGGAGAATGTGCGCTGTGCTCTCTCCAGGGGACCGGGCAAGTACCTTGTTAAGAGAGGTGACCTTGGGGGGACTCCCTGCAGCGGATGATCCATCTCCACTCGCCAACAAATCACTGCGAACTGTAAACCGTGCTGAGACGCATCGGGATGCTTTCATAAATACGGAACAGGATTTGACAAACACGCTCCGGCCATTTCTGGTACATCAACAAATACAGAGATAGGGAGTCACGTGGCAGAGTGAGTGAGAAATGAGTCTCCACTATAGGAAACCATACAACTCTGGAGGGTTTTTCAACCTATCACAAATGGCCATTTTTGAAAGCTTTTTAAGTTTGAGCTAATGTCAGGCCTACAGGAACGGTGCAGATATAATGCAGAGTTCCCGTGTCCCCTCACCCTGCTTTCCCTACTGCTAACAGGTAAGAAGTTAACAGGGACCACTTTAAAAATGATTTTTTAAATTTTTATTTAAAAATAATTTATTATTATTATTTTTTTAAGTTTATTTAGTTTTGAGAGAGAGAGGGAAAGAGTGTGAGCAGGGGAGAGGCAGAGAAAGAGGGAGACACAGAATCCAAAGCAGGCTCCAGGCTCTGAGGTGTCAGCACAGAGCCTGACACAGGGCTTGAACTCAAAATCTGCAAGATCATGACCTGAGCCGAACATGAATGCTTTACGGACTGAGCCACCCAGGTGCCCCAAAATAATTTTTGTTAATGTTTTCTTATCTTTGAGAGAAAGAGAGACAGAGCTCGAGCAGGGGAGGGGTAGAGAGAGAGGGAGACAGAATTAGAAGCAGCTCCAGGCTCTGAGCTATCAGCAAAGACTTATGTTTTAAAGGGTACTAGTTACTCTAAAGCTTGGAAATCTAAAGATTTCCTTGAAAGGCATGAAGAGGAGAAATGAAGACGGCTCAGAGTTTGTAGGAACTGCATAGCACCAGTAGAAACGGGACTTCCCGTCCCAAAAGAAGCTTTAGAAAGCTTGGTTGTGTACTTAGAGGTTTTAAAGCCCTACAAAAATCAATCGACCCACATTTTTTTTTGCCTTACTATTTTGAAATGAAAAATAAGTTGACTATCCTGACCAAAAAGAGAGGGGGAGGAGGTGGTATGGGGGAAATAAAGGTGTGCATCCTACACAAATTCAGTGGATTCCCTGCCAGTAGTGCAAGTTTATATAATGCAATGCCCGGCTGTATTAGCCAAACAACTGAAATGGTCAGAAGGAAGTTATTTTCTGTCCTTACCAACATGAGACTGAAAGAATGGAGCTACATGGGGTCTCTCTCCTTTCTCCAGGCTTGTATATCGGACATTAGCTCAGAAGGGCTGGCATTTTTTAGCCATGTCACCTAGATTGCTCCAAAATGACAATTTTTAGTAAGACAATGATAAGTTTATTTTTACAAAAAAAAAAAAATTCCTCTCCTCTTTGGGCATAAGGCAGATGTTTTTACTAGCTGCAACTACTCACTGTAGCATTTAAGAAACAGTTCAACTTACTTCCATTTTTCTGTACCTCACTGATCTCTCGGGGGCAGCCCATAAACTAACTGTGTTTTGTTTCTAATGAATTACTCTCAGAGACGAGAAATAAATAACTCAGGAAATCCACATTAAATGGGAGTAATGGGAAAACAGAGCATTTGTCTGGTGTGATTCCACCTGGTTATTTCATTGGGCAGTGATGGTCATTCGAGAGGAAACTGGGACCCGGATCCCGTGAAGGGGTTCAACCTTGAACCTTGGAGATGGAGGCAGGAAGAGCCAGCTACCATCAGGGTCTCCTGCCTGCGTATCGACTGCAGTCTGGCCAGCTCTGCTTCAGGCTCTTCGTGTTGCTTGATTTATTCTTTGTTACTATTTTCGGGTGGCATGTGCTTCTCCTCAGAGGCCCTGGGGAGTCTCTCCAATTCTGATTTTCAAAAATAGTTCTTCAAAGGGCGCAGCACGCTTAGAAGAAGATGCATACGGGACCATGTGTTTCCAACTGAGTTTGGTTTGACATGATTGAGGTCTGTGCAGAGTGTCTGAGAAAACCAGAAAAATGATGTCAGCCGGGCCAGGCGGCCCCTTCCGTGGTCCCAGCAGCGTTGAGAAGTGGAGGCCAGAGCCTTTTCCACGGGAATCCTGCAGCCTCGGAATTCACTTCCTTTCCTGACATGAAACCCTTGGAGGTATTTATATCTTCCCCAAACGATGTTTCCAGACCCGGTAATGGAAGCGCGTGTCTGACAGGGCTGGAGGGAGGGACAGGACTGACTGGGAGAGGCAGGAAGTGGAGGTTTTGTGTATCAGGCGAGCCCGGCTCCTTCCTGGCCCCCACCCCACCGCTCAGCAGAGCGGGGACTCCGCAGGGCCAGTGTCCCGAGGGGTCCGGCGCTGGCTGTCTCGGAGCTGGAAAGCATCTCCAGGAAGGGGATTCTGCAGACAGACCTCTAGCTGCATCCCCGGCTTCTGTCCTACGTATCCAGCGCTTCAAATCGGCACTTTAATTGTGTTTATTTCCTTCTCAACTCAGCACAAACTCAAATCCGTTTCTGGCTTTAGTCCAGGGACCACAGAGTGAGGGTTAAAGATTTGCTGCCTCCAGGACCTGACGACGCCCATCTTCATGACGATTGTATTAGAAGAGTCCAAGCAGGTGCACACACAGGCCTGTCTTCTACTCCTTTCCATAAAGAAGGGAAAGATGCCATATATATTCAAATTATGGCCAGAAAACAGCAAGTCCAAACAAGAAGATACTGTCAGGTGAATGCCAAAGGCAGCATCACGTTGTGGAGGTTGTGTGTGTCCTCTGCTGGCCCGCATGCAGCACTCGGGCTGGCGGCGGGTCTAGAATGTAGGATGGCCAAGACTGGCCCCTGTGTGGGCTGGCCAGGGCGAACGCCAGACCCGTCACTCACTGGCGGATTTAGCTGGCATTCCCCCCACGCCCCTTGAACTGCCTGCAAGTGTTCGTATGATTAGAGATGTTTTGTGTTTTGCTGCTTTGGCTCTCGGTGCCTTTTTCTACATCGCTTTGAGCACGTTCCTTAGCGAGAAGACCCTGCTGGGCTCTGCCCGCCGGCCCCCATGTACAGAGCTTGAGCATCGCTTGTCCATGCGGACTTCTCAGAACAGCGGACTGCACCCTCAGCTCAGCGCCGGCGTCAGATCTGGTTGTTTGGGGGATCTACCCATGGTCAGCCCTGATGCAAATCCAAGCGACGTCTGTCCTACTCTGGCAGGGCTGTTCCTCCCTGCGATCTGACCGCCCTGCCCTGGGCTTGCTTACCCGCCTCTCTCCGACAGGAGCGAATGGGTCAATGATGCAGGTGAGGTCTGCAGACCTGTCACATGAGCCCACTAGCGAGGTGTCCTGGGGGGGGATTTCGAGGCCGAATGTGGAGTTCACATGCGGTTCTGCTGAGCGTCGCCAAAGTTCCCATTTTGCACGTCTTCGTGTTGAAAGTCATTTCCCTTTGATAGACAGTTAAACCCTTTTGCCTTTATTGATCTGACTGAGGTGTGATTCCATCTTCATCATAGTTGTAGAATTTGTGTTTTGTTATATTTGCTGTATTTCTTTCTAAGATGCACTCTTTGCTTTTTATTTATAATTTTGGGGGAATATTTAAGAAGTTTATATCTTCATCCTAGTGAATACATTTGTACTTAGACCTTTTAAAATGTCCTTTGTCCCTGCTCTGAGAATAGTTGAGGGGGGTGGTGGTTGAAAGTCCAGGAAACCAGGAAGCCGACTGCGGGAGTCTTTAAGCCTGCCCTTTCACATTCTTGTTCTTATTGGCACAAGGCAGGGCCGCGTGCCTCCACCTGGACCTTATGCTTTGGCTGATGAAAATCTGAGTGATTTGAGGGCTTGTGATTGGAATCCCAGATGGGCTGGGGCAGGCTCTACCCGCCCTCCTTTCTCCCAGCCTCGGTGGCCATGAAGCAGGTGTCAGGCAAGGTATCCACCAGCCTTCCAGAGGACAGTGCTGAGCAGAGCCCTCAGGGCTGGCCCTGGGCATGTTACTTGTGCCACAGTTACCTGGGAATTGATTCAAATGCAGATTCTGATTCTGTAGGTCAGAGGCGAGGTCTGAGGTTCTGCGTCTTTAAAGTTCCCAGGTGTTGTCAGTGACAGGGTTTGCTGACCACACTTCCGATAGCAAGGTGCCGAGCCATTAAATTTTTTTTGTTTACCTTCTGTATAGGAATCTGGTAGCTCTCCAAGTGCGGTTCATGGAACGGCAGCCCCAGTGTGACCTGGGAACTCAGAAGGCATATTTCTGGGGCGTCTGCGTGGCTCCATCGGTTAAGCCGACTTCGGTTCAGGTTATGATCTGGCAGTTTGTGAGTTCAAGCCCCACATCAGGCTCTGTGCTTCTAGCTCAGAGCCTGGAGCCTGCTTCTGATTCTGTCTCCCTCTTGTTTCTGCCCCGCCCCGCCCCACCTCTCTCTTGCTCGCTCGCTCAAAAATAAATAACATAAAAAAAAAAGAAATGCACATTTAATGAGTTGGAAACTCTGGAGCTGGGCCCCAGATTCCGGATTTTAGCAAGACTTCCATGTGATTCACAGTTATGTGACCAGCCACTCCAGACCCCTTGTCAAATGGGGGTTGTATCATCTGGGACTCATGTGTAGCTTTGAGTAACTCGATGTCCACAAAGCTGTGGCTTAAAACGTATGGGTTTATTTTTGTTGTAAGAGAAGTCCGGAGGCGGGCAGCCTGGGGCAGGAGCAGCAGGCCGACAATGTCACTGGGAGCCCGGGCCTCTGTTCTCTCCGCTCTGCCTTCTTGCATCTCTGACCCTCATTAATTTTTTTTTTATGTTTATTTATTTTTGAGACCGAGAGAGACAGTGAGAACAAGGGAGGGGCAGAGAGAGAAGGAGACAGAGAATCCAAAGCAGGCTCCAGGCTCTGAGCTGTCAGCACAGAGCCCATGCAGGGCAGGAACCCATGAGCTGTGAGATCATGACCTGAGCTGAAGTGGGGCCCTTAACCAACTGAGCCCCCCAGGTGCCCCTTAGGTCAGTTTTTTAACGTGCAGTGTTACCTGCTGGGTAATTGTCAGAGCACCTGGGAAAAGCAAGAGGTGGAGGGAGAGGAAAGCCTGCCAGAGTGATCACGCAGAGTAGAAGCGGCCTTCAGCAGCCGTACACACCCTTGAACAATTCTGTGTGCCTGAACCTGCCCTTTGATGGAGCCCTGCTGTGGGAACCGGGGATCCTGTCCAGGTAGAAGCGAGCTCCGTATCGGAAATGAAAGAAACCAAGGGGAAAGCGCATTTCTCCGCCAGGAATGTGCCGCGCTTCCCAGAGAAAATCACTGTGAGCATTTTTGAGTGCCAGCTTGTCAGTGACTTTAATTTTTTATATACTTTCCTATATATCAAATGTGACTGATCATTTATTGCTTTTGTAAACTGTCAAAGGCTTGTTTACAGGAAATATGCCTTGGCGAGAAAATGATCTTCCCAAACGGTTGCTTTGGGGGAACTGTGGCATCAAGTTTTAAGAAAAAGCTTAAAATGTGCTCTCCCTGTGTTTCAGGCATCAGAGTCCTGCTTTGGGATAAAGGAGTGAGACAATTCCGTAACCTGGGGTGTCTTTCCTTGGGCGTAGGGTAGAAGGAAATGACCGAATCATCTCCTGGGACTTGTAGCTCTTGACCATCACTTGCGATGTGTTCGAGGTAATGCTGTCACAGATAATAGACGGGCATACAGGTGTGCGTAGGCACGTGGGTGCACGTGTCTGTTTTATTTCTGCCTTCCCAATACTGTGTATGTCCTGAGGGACTTCTGCTCATCAGCCCGAAGACCTCTAGGATGATGACATAATTGGAAAAACAGCTCTATTTATCCGGTGACCTTTCTAGACAGTCTCTGGGAGCGGAGGGCTATTACTCATTGCTCCTTGCACCAGTTGCTTATGAGCCTTCACCGTAGATGCAATTTGCGTGCACAGTTCCCGGCGTGGCATCCTGAAACTTGACCTTGGAACAGTGTAACGAAGACACTGTGTCTTTCCCTCACTCTCTGAATACAGGGGTCTTCGGACCCCTGCACGGGCGGTTTGTCCTGACACCAGACACACGTCTTAGTGATGGAACAGCTCTCCCCTCCCCCACCGCATGCGGATGTTCCAGAAAGGGAAGGCTCTTTTCATGGATGGTGGCTGCCGCCGCCCGCTTACGGACAGTTATATTTCTGTGTGCAGCCCCCTCTTCCATTTCACCTGTTTCTTCAAGGAGAGATGGGGTTCTGATGGCTGATGCTCGTGGCTGAAGAGGACGGCCTCCTGTCTCAGAGGCGCTGGCTCTGGCAGGAGGTCTCATTTCCGGCAAAGGAAAGGGCTGACATTCCTCCTCGTGTGTTTCCTCTGGCACAGCCGTCCCGGGACGCCCTTCACCCTTGTCCTCTGACTCTTAGGGTGCTGTCTGCCCCCCCGCCCCGGGCTCTCCCATTTCTTCTTCTCTTCCCCCGGGGGGGCAGCTCTGGCTCGGCTCCTGCTGTGTGGTCCGGTCCTGGAGCTTGCATGTCCCAGATGCAGCTCGCCACCCCCACCCTCAGGAGCTGCTTATCGCCTTTGCTGCCCGCCCCTCCCCCTCCTCACTTCCTTCCTGGGCTGCACCGGCTCCACAGAGAAACTTACCAGAAATACGCTGACACAATTCTTGGCTGATTTTACACACAAGTCTGGATTGGGTCAGATGCGGGGTACCACGTGGGGACCCATGTTCTCATGAGGAGCCAAAGCGTGAAGCCTTGACCTGTAAAAATGAGAAAATATCCACCAGGCCTGCTCATTGCCCAACGCTCCTATTATGTGCTCCCTTGGTAGTTTCTCTGTGGGCCGGCAAGTGACTTGACTGTCTTTCATTTCACCTTCTGCGTCTTATAATTGGAGGTAGAGAAGGTTTTTCCCTCTCCCGTGAAAGGAACCAAGTACTTGTTGGAGAAGTTGTGTGCCATGGAGTGCCTGTGGCACCTCCTCCCTCTCTCTGTGACACTCTCTGTGTCCCCAAATCAGCATGTGTCAGTGCAGAGGATGCCTCATCTTCCCCTCGGCAGCAGCCACCTATGTCCCCATGCCAGTAGTGGGGACAGCAAAGTCCTGCCTTAAAGTGAGGAGAATCTGAGATGGACCCCGTGGAGCTACTCAGAGTGGCTTTCTAATCGATGGACACACAGTCCTGTTGGTCTCACTTCTTGAGTTTCCCATGAGACGCAGGGTCACAGGGTAGAGGACAGGCAGGAAGGGAAGCGAGGTGCATGGAACATAAAATGCAGACGCAGGGCTCTAATGAGGTAGTGATGGGGGAAGGCAGCCGGGGCTGCAGTGCACATGACCTTGTCCTTTAAGAGCCCCTCAGGCCCACCCTGTAGTTGGGTTTCGAAATTCATATGTACGTCAGTGACCCAGGGATAGCCACACAAGCTTCAGTCACTCCATTTCTAAGACCGCATCATCTGTAATATGGTCCAACTCTTGATGGGAGAAATAGCACCACCAGGAACGTTGAAACATGGGAGGAAATGCATGCCTTGATTTCAAGGAAGCCGGCTTGGTTCAGAAATGTCTTCTTGGTTGATTGGCTGGGTTCAGTCTGTTTGAAGAAGGCCGGAAGCGGGGCAGAGGTGACCCTTCAGGAAGACCTTGCTAGGGGCCGAGTTCCAATGGCCACACCAAAACACCTAAGACAAAAATCTACACTGATTTGAATAGAGGACTCTAAATTGTATTCTGTGTGTGGCATACCAGCCTTGGGCTCTCCAGTGCCCCTGGACAATCATCTTCCCAGGCTCGTGTGTGTGTGTGTGTGTGTGTGTGTGTGTGTGTGTGTGTGTTCATGGTTTTTTTCGCCCTTCCTTTCCAGTTCACTGATAGAATCCGGCTGCTGGACTGGTCCTTCTCCTTCGCCATCACTTTCCACTTACTAACCTCTGTGAGCCAAGTTGTCACAGGATCGTATGCCAGCGGGGGGCCAGTGGTTGAACAGGGGCTCATCTAAGAACATAAAAGCTTACATACCACCTAAATATTTGGAAAGAATCAGCGAAGTGTCTTTTTCTATCACATTGGTTCATTGTGATAATATCTGCCCATGGCGGTAAGGTGTCTTGGGGGAAGGGATGCCCTTTCCTCATTTTGTACTAAGGATGGGCAGGTGGACCCGCACAGGCTGGTGGGACCCTTACCTTGGCTCACGTTCACGTCTCTTAGTTGGCCGCAATGCTACATGTGTCCATGAGGCGCCCACTCCCCCGTCTGCCCTGTGCTTGGGTCAGCTCGGGGCCCGCGTCTCACCGCCGGGAGGCACCCAGAGGCCTGGCGAGGGCAGGACCAGCATTGTGAGTCCAGAGCAGCCCCCGACCCGGTCCTCCTCCTTCCAGCCAGCCGCACCTGCTGCCCAGACTGTGGCCATCCCCCTGTTTTCCGTACTCATTCATGGCTTACCTCTCTGCCTTCCCTACAATCACGCCCCATCTGCTCTCAGGGAAGCTGTGGCTGAGCCAGCCTGCTGATCTCTCTGCTCCTGGAAGCTTTTGAGTAACAGGTGCAATGACAGCCTCAGAGGCAAACAGTCAGCCTTGAACTTGCTGTTGGTATTGGAGAGAGACTCTTTATGGATACGGACATAGGTGGGAAAATTCTAGACCAGATAGTTCGTGACTGCTGGGCGGGATCTTCGGTTACTTTCTGTTCACCCGCTAGAGCAGGACAGGGTTCTGGATAGCTGAGTTTGCTGGAGCAAACTTAGAGTTTACTTGAGTTATAGAAAATCAACTTGGGCGCCTGGATGGCTCAGTCAGTTAAGCCTCCGACTTCAGCTCAGGTCAGATCTCATGTTCGTGGGTTCGAGTCTCACATCAGACTCTGTGCTGACAGGTAGCTCAGAGCCTGGAGCCTGCTTCCGGTTCTGTGTCTCCATCTCTCTCTGCCCCTCCCCCTCTCATGCTCTGTCTCTCTCTGTATCAAAAGTAAATAAAATCTTAAAAAAAGAAAATCAACCCGTAGGGTAGTGCATTTTAGGAAAGGGAACGGAGAGAACGCTCCTACTTCAAGGGAACCCGCAGTATGCTGCCTCTTCCAAATTCAGGCTCAGGAAGGAGGCTCTGAGTTTGTGTCCAAGAAATAGAGATGCCCATCAGAGGCTGCTTCTCTTAAGACTCTTCCAACAGCCAGAGCCGACGGCACAGCGGGTTGTCACTGGGGTCATAGAGTTTAAAATTTGGAGCACGAATCGAGAGCTCTCAGCCCAGCCCACTTTCAGGGCATGAGACAGAGAAAAGGCAGCCTGTACTTCCTTGCTTTGGGAAGGCCGCCTGAGAACAATTTCATGGCTGATGATTGTACTTTTCAGAATCCACAAAAGAGATCTGATCAATAAATTGTCGGGAGAGTCTCTCTCTGACTGCCTAGCTTTCTCTCCTCCAGTAAACCAACTGCATTCTATTTGCTAGGAGCTGTGTTAACTCTTTCGGGTCACAAGTGGACCACCTGACTCACACAGAATGGTTTGCATAAGAATTTACATCAGGGGGCGCCTGGTGGCTCAGTCGGTTAAGTGTCTGACTTCGGCTCAGGTCATGATCTCAAGGTTGGTGAGTTCGAGCCCCACATCAGGCTCTGTGCTGACAGCTTAGAGCCTAGAGCCTGGAGCCTGCTTCAGATTCTGTGTCTCCGTTTCTCTCTGTCCCTCCCCCATTTGCACTCTGTCTCTCAAAAATAAATATAAAAGAATTTACATTAAACCAGACAGGCAGGTAACTGATAGGTGGGTAGGTCATTCTCCCTTAAAGAGCCCTACCCCAGAGTGAAAGGAACCGGTTGGGAAGTGCACTGCTGAGCATTGCTTTCCTTCTTGGTTCTTTAAGAGCTTCTCGGGGAGGGAAGCACTGTGGAAAGAAATAACGATTTTGACCCTTTTTGCTTATGACATTTCATACTTAACCAGATTTGACAAAGTTCAGAAAGATACTTTCTGTACAAAGTACAAGAAGCCCAACCTTTAGCAGAGGAGGCCAGACGTCTTCTCCAAACGAAGGACCAGTAATAGCTGCCATTTTCTTAGTACGTCCCAGGCGCTGGGACCCGGGAGGTGCTTTACTTCAGTATGTGTGTTTGTAAGGACACAGAGGGCTGGCCTTACCCCTCCCCACCCCCGGTGACTCGCTTGCTGCAGACACAGGAGCAGGGGACCCTCTGTGTCTGTTCCCTGTTCTTCCCACCGCTCTGCCCCACATCCCCACGCTCAACCTGTTCTCATTGCCAGGGACACCAGGCCTCGGGGACAGAGGGGCCGGAACGAGTTACAGACAACGGAGGTATTTTAAGAGAGGTCCCTGTTCGAATCAGTTCCAGGTAGTCATGGGCTCATTTCCCTTCTGTGTCTGACGTTGGAGAAAATATTGGAAGAATCTTCTAAGAGTCCTTATTATTCCAGTGGTTTTTAGGACTTTTTTTCTCCCCGGTGCACAAGGAGGTTTGGACGGGGGCATTCACATAGCGAGGAGATGGCACCTGCTGGAATAGTGGCCACCTTATGTAAAATGAAGAACTTGGAACAGTGTGTAGGGTATGGCAAAGCACAAGAGTAAGATGAAAACCAAGAGTACAAAACAGGCAGCGGTGGAAAGAAAGTCTCTGCCCCACTCGCTGCTCCTGGTCCCCCGGACTGCCTTCTCCCCAGGTTTCTAGCACCTTCTGGGTCCTTCCAGGATGTCCCGAGCATGTAAGCTCTTGCTGGAGGAGGCAGACCTGATGCACCGTCCTGCACATTGCTTCCTGCACGTGATCATGCATCCGAGATTATTCCACACCTCGACAAGACCCTTTACCCGTCCTGCCCCCTTCCTGCAAAGCCCTGGGGAACGGGGACTCGGTGGTCCCCGTTGAGGGGCACGGGGCGATTTCCAGACTTGGAATTATGGTGTGGCCACAGGCGACAGGTCGTGCACATTTCCGATCGCTGCTTTGCTAGAAATATGTCCCGTGGCCTCATCGATCGCCTCCTACCCGTGTGCCTGCCGCAGTACGGAACGTGCATCATGTATCGGTGGTAATAACGAGCGCTCCCGTTTATTTATTTATTTTTATTTTTTTAATGTCTTTAAAATTTATTTTTGATGCAGAGAGAGACAGAGCATGAGAGGGGAGGGGCAGAGAGAGAAGGAGACACAGAACCGGAAGCGGGTTCCAGGCGCTGAGCTGTCAGCACAGAGCCCGACGCGGGGCTCGAACCCACGAACGTGAGATCTGACCTGAGCCGAAGTCGGAGCCTTAACCGACTGAGCCACCCGGGTGCCCTGAGCTCCCGTTTATTAAGTGCCCTCTGTGGTCAGATATTGCGTTCAGCGCCTTACGTGGATCATTTGTGTTTCGTATTACCTCAACTTAATTAATAACATACTATTATATAAAAATTATATAAATTTTATAAATGTGTTGTTTATGTTGTACAAGTACGAACTTACTATGAAAACAGATATCATAATACATACAAGATAGTTAACGTTACTACCTTATGATAGCATCACCTCGACTTTATAGATGGCGCCACATACCTTCTAAGTAGTAGAGGTAGGATTTGAGCCCAAGGGCTTCTGGCCCCACGGTCCATGTACTGACACCTACTCTTTGGCCTGTTGTTGAGACACTTGACATTTTTTTTGTTGTTTTTTTTTTGTTTTTTTGAGAGACAGAGAGAGAGCATGAGCAGGAGAGGGTCAGAGAGAGAGGAAGATACAGAATCCAAAGCAGACTTCAGGCTCTGAGCTGTCAGCACGGAGCCCAATGCAGGGCTTGAACCCACACACCATGAGATCAGGACCTGAGCAAAGACGGATGCTTAACCGACTGAGCCACCTAGGCGCCCCGACATTTGAGTTTTAAGGACACTAGCGAGCAGTCTCTTTGGACCCAATGCGTGATGCCAGTGTACGTGACTGAGCTCCTCAGCGAGCTGGGCGAGTCCTGCCTGGAATGGTGTTCATGTGCTGAGTGCCCACAGGAGCGCGTGCGCACTGGCCACTAGCAGCTCCGGGTCTCCTGCACTGCAGCCTGCATCCCTGTCTCCAGGGCAGGAAGGGGTGCCGAAGTCACTACCTCTGATGTGCACTCGTCAGATGTGGGTTTTTACATTTTTTAAGGTGTATTCATTTATTTTATGAGAGTAAGAGCAAGTGGGGGAGGGGCAGAGAGAGGGGGGAGAGAGAATCTCAAGCAGGCTCTGCACCGTCAGCATAGACCCCGGCACGGGGCTCGATCCCACAAATGGTGAGATCATGACCTGAGTGCAGATCGAGAGTCAGATGCTCAACCACCAGAACCACCCAGATGCCCCTCGTCAGATGTTTTGAGCCCATTTCTCATTTTATTTTTAGTAGAAACAAACGTATTTTCTGGAAGCAGCAAGAAGCCACGAGGAGAAGCACGTCCGGCCTTGTCTGCTCCCCCGTTGGAACAGAAGCTGGTTAAAGAGTTCCTTCCTGAGGGGCGTAGCCCTCCAAGCAACACCTGTCAATCTAGCAGCTTCTCTGAGCCCTCAGAGAGTCGACAGCAAAGCTTCCCAAAACCCAGAATCCCTTTACCTGGATTTTTTTGCCCCTTACAAGATTTACGCACCTCTCCACGGGAAGACAATGGTGTTCAGGTAGAAAGAGAGTTCCCCACAGGTAAGGAGCAAGGGAGGTAAGGTTGAGTGATGGCTCTTTGATGTGTGTATGGAAAATGGTACAAGGTCTTCCTGAGCCGTGGGTCA
This sequence comes from Suricata suricatta, assembly GCF_006229205.1. Lineage (NCBI taxonomy): Eukaryota > Metazoa > Chordata > Mammalia > Carnivora > Herpestidae > Suricata > Suricata suricatta. The sequence continues at coordinate 181,081,407 of NC_043701.1, read as the reverse complement.
CACAGGCTCACAGTGTGAAGCTGTCCCTTGTCCCCTGTGGGAGCCGAGAGCAAGCAGAAGCAGTGGGTTTTGATTCTGAGCAGGGACGTGAATGCTGATTAGAGGCTTACAGATCAGACCGGAGGGCGAGGAGCATTGCAGACTGAGGAGAAGCCCCATACAAGCCAAGAGTGGATGGAAAGACCACGGTCGATTTGGGGTCCAAGGGCCCAGCGTGCATGGGAGGGGCGGGGCCGAGGGTGAGTCTGAAGTCAGGTGGTCGAGGTGGAAAGTCCTTAAAGCCCATCCAAGCGGAGGTGATCTGAAGGCAGGGCCAAGCCCTTGAAGGGGCAGAGATCTAATTCGATTTGCTCTGAAGGAGACCACCTCCCGGACAGTGAGGGGGGGCCCCCCGAGAGGGAGAGGGTGAGGCCGGGGGCGGAGACCCTGCCAGGGAGGAGCAGAGGCCATCCCGGGGAGGAGCAGGTTTCCAGGATACAGCGGACGGGGCTGTCTTGTGAGCACCAGGAAGATGGGCCTGCCCGGACCAGCTTGGGTGGCTGGTCTGGCGGGTGGCGTGCAGGTGGGGGAGGATGTAAGGCCCCGTGGCTTCCCTTGGACGGGGTGAAAGTTCACAGCCAGAAATGGGGACAGTGTGGTCGACGGCAGAGCCAACTCTGGGGGGAATGGGTGCCTGGGCTGGTCGGTGAGGCCTAGAGCAGGAAGAGGGTTGCAACAGGGAAAAATCCTCCGGAAAGAACAAGAGCAAATATTTGAAAGAACGCAAGAGGATGATTTGGAGACCGCTCAGTAGATGCTGTTGGTAGAGAATCAAAGGCAGTAGTTGGACCTGAGGCTCCGGCCATGAGCCCGTGACCAGAAGTCTGATCTGCCCACAGGACGTGTAGATCTTGGGGGATGGGTGGAGTCCCAGTAGTGAGGACAGCGGGTCCTGAGAGGGTCCAGGCGTGAATGGTGGATGTTATTCTGGGAGGTTCCGGGGCCCATGAAGATAAATCCTGTGGCCACAGGTGAGCCGCCCGATGGCAGCCGCCGTGGGAGATGCACGGTGACTAAGGACATGGTCCAGTCCTTGCGGGAGTCACAGGCTTGTGGGGTGAAGACACACCGTTAGGACCCCACCCGTCCTCGGCGCTGCCCCCCGTGTGGTCCTGCTGCGGGAACACAGTCGATGCGGTAGAGCCTTGGGAAGGGGAGGCCTTCGCTGAGGATTGGGGCTCAGCCTGGAGGTCGGAGGTCACTGGGAGCAGAATCAAAGGGGCATTTGTGGCTGTAGGAGGGGATGTGGGTGGGGAGTGAGTGAGACACTGTGGAGCTTCAGAACTGGGAGGTCTGGGGGGCGTTGGGGGGGCAGGGGGGCGGGGGCAGGGGGGCTCACAGGAAGAGCGGGCTGGCGCGGACTGAGGGGACATTGTGTCCCTGGCGGCGGAGCTGGTCAGTGAGCGCTCAGGGAGTCCACGTGAATGCCTCCTTCCCCGCGCCGGGGCTGCCCTGTGAAGCCAGGCCTTTGCTGACCCCTTCCCCAAGGGGCTGCCACAGTGGCCTGAGGAAGTGGCCAGATCCAGCGTCGAGAGAGAGATAATTCCAATTATAAACATAAAGCCTGCGGTTGTCCCCGGCAAATGAAGGGGAGGGATAAATAATTGAATGCCATTTTTCTGTCTTACCTCATTAGCGTAGCAAACAGAAGATAAATTAATACACTTCCCCCGAACAACTGAGCAGGGGTAATTGTACGGGACACGCTTAATAGGAAGCACAGAATGGAAAAGTTTCTTTTCATTGTGAACAAAGGCATTTTGAACCCTGGAAGCCAGGGGCCGACCTCCATGGGGTGATTAGCCAGTTGTGAGGTCTGGCTGCCCACAGACATTCCTCCCTGTGACCAGGGCAGCTGGAGGGGGGACTCGAGTGAGGCACGATCCCGTCGGCTTGACGGGGCCCATTAATAACCTACTGGTGTCTCTATTTTCAAAATTGTCTTCTGTGTCTAATGGCAGCACGGAACCAGGGAAAAATCCTGCTGCCCCTCTAAATGGAATTCTAAATCTTCTCTCCCAGGAGATTACAAATGCTGCGACTTGGTGTTAAAAATAGAAGAATGCAGGAAGAGGGAGAGGCCTGAGCCAACGCCCCCTGAGCCAGTGCCCCCTGAGCGACCAGAGACCTCTGACCTGTCGGAAGACTGTTCTGAGTATCAGCAAACACCCGCAGGCTCCTTGACCTTGCAGGTAAGGCGTTCCGGGCATCCCGGCTGGATCCCCGCCAGGCAGCCAAGGGCAGACCTTCCTGGGGAGGCTGTGGGGGCCTGATCTTACTTCCGCTTCTGACCCCGGAGCCTTGACGCCCCCCACAGTGGCTCTGTGATGCTCGGCAGCCCCCCTAACCTTTCTGGGCCTCCGTTTCGCGGTGTGAGTAATGGAGACAGTATCTGTTCCGCTGGGACTAGAAGGAGGATCGTGTAATATCTGCAGGGACAGTGGTCACAGCAAGGACCGCGTTTGTTGAGAAGGCATGGGTGACGCTGGGCGGGCATCTTCGCAGCGCCCCTGTGAGGCAGGGTCCCCACAGTCCCCTCTGCATATAAGGGCAGTACGCTTTGGTTCTACATCGCACGGCCACGGGCCCCAGGACGTGCAAGCTTTCATTTGGTGTCTATTTCTGAGTGTGGCTGTCAAAGTAATAGGTTCACACTGTTGAAAGTTCAGAATTAGAGAGATACAAAAGTGAGACGGGCAGACGAGTAAGAGAAAGCCTGTGCTGTGTGTCACGTGGCGCGGCGCACTTTCTAGGCAAGTACCTGCTACGTTGTAAACTACCCCACGGGAGTAGAGATGGCGCTGTTGGCTGGTCCCTGCACCCTGGGGCCTCCAGGAGGGCTGTGGCGGGAGACTCCTGATGCCCCCAAAGCAGCCACACTGGGCCCCTAGGCTGTTCCCAGGAGATCTCTCTGTCGGCCCCCAGTGTCATGGAGACCGACCAGCCAAGGAGACCCCATCCCTGGACACAGATAGCGCCTGAGCTGCCCTCGCCCTGGGAACTCCGCTCCCAAAGGGCCGGGCGAGGAGTCGGGCAGAGGAACGGGTCAGACATGGCCGCACATCCGGAGGGGCTTTGCGGAGAACCGACTGTGTGCAGAGCTCAGGGTCCTGGCTGCGAGGGACACGGTGGCGGGGAGACGTGGCCCACGCTGTCCGGGAGCTCGCAGCCCAGCGCGGCCGTAGGTGTGTGCGCACCACCTGTGCGAGGTGCTCTCTGGAGCACCACGATGCTCAGGGTGAACGGGGAGCCCCGGAGCTGGGACTCTAAGTGACGGGCGCGGCCGGGTGTCACTCCAGGCGGGCCCACCTCTCGAACAGAGGTGATCAGGAATAGCAAGTTAAGACCACGAAAGGCAGTGTGGGAAAAACGGGGGTCTCTCCGCTGAGGGTCACCGTGGGATCCACCAAGGAGCCTCAGGCTTTGTATCTGTCAAAGGGGAATATCCCCCTGCCTTTTGGAATCAATGCGGTGCTTCCCCGAGACCGTGAATCCACAAAAACCATCAGGAGGCATGAGCGGTGGTTACCCTTTGTCAGCAGACCCGGGTCGGTGGTTTGGCGCATGTGTGGACGTGGGAGAACTGTGGGCGATCCAGCGAACGCCCCTGTGGACCTTGCAGGGCCATCCTGCATTGCCAAAGATGTTTGCCAGCGTCTTCTGCCTGGAAGTAGACGCTGCTCCCATGAGCCATGGTTCCTGTTTCTCCTGAAAAGGCACATATTTCACCTCTGGGTGGATGGTCTGGGTCTGTCCCAGAGGCTTCCCGCCCCCAGCAGACCTGAGTGACTCCTGATGCTTTCATTCCTTCCCCTGCCCATGTCTGTGGAATATGGAGTTCAGGGCGCTCGCTCCGGGTCTGTTGGACATTGAGGGAGTTGACCGGAAGAAGAAGAAATGGGCTGAAGTGTGCCTTCCGACTCACAGTCTTGCCGTCGGTCACTAGTCGTGCTGCCGTGGGACCCTTGGTGCTGGCCAGCCTGCCCACCAGGCCCGGTGTCCTCACCATGTCTGTTACAGTCCTTCCCTGAGGCCGCGGAGGACACTTGCAGGGTGCTCATGTCCTGTGGCTGCTGGTCTTTAAGTATTGCGCTTTTTTAAAAAGAAGTTTATTTATTACATTTTTTTAATGTTTATTTTGGGGAGAGAGAGAGAGAGAGAGAGAGAGAGAGAGAGACAGAACACAAGTAGGGAAGGGACAGAGAGAGAGAGAGGGAGACACAGTATCCGAAGCAGGCTCTAGGTTCCAAACCATCAGCATAGAGCCCAATGTGGGGCTTGAACCCACAAACCAGGAGATCATGACCCGAGCCAAAGTCAGATGCTTCACCGACTGAGACACCCAGGCACCCCGAGTGTCGTACTTTTGATCGGCTTTCTTGACCAAATCGGAAGGATAGATCGCCTTTCTGTGTCGCTTCTCTTAACAATGAAATCTTCTCTCGCTGCAATTAGGAGGCGCTGGAGGTCCGTAAGCCCCAGTTCATTTCACGCTCACAAGAGCGGCTCAAGAAGTTGGAACACATGATCCAGCAGAGAAAAGCCCAGCAGAAGGAGAACCTAGGGCAGAAGCAGAGTCCCTTTCCCGTCCGCGCCAGCAAGAAGCAGTTTACGGTTCCTCACCCTCTTAGTGGTAAGCTGCAGGTGGCTGAGGGGGTGGGCAGGTGGGACGGGTGCCTGCGGGGGACCAGGACCTGCCCCCAAGGTGGCGGTGCAGATGACCCCCTCTGACGCGCACAGGACCTGGGTTTGTGCGCCGATCCAAACCTCGGTGTTGTCCTGAAGCCTGCTCTGGGAGGCAGCCTGCGGCAGGAGCTCACCCGGGGCACTGAGTCAGCAGGACTAGCCTGGGAGACAGGTTTGCCACTATGGCTGGGAAAGAAGCCACATAACTCCAGCAGCCAGGGGAGCAAGTTCAAATTCTTGGCTCCTAACAGACATGCGCGAGAGATGCCCTTTGCCCTTCATAGATTGCAAAACAGATCTTGGGGTGAGAGGTTGACTCCAGCTTGTCTACGTCAACATTTGTCATCCCGAAGCCCCTTTCCCGCTGTGAGCTCTGAGCGCGGATGGCCAGGTTCCCGACGGCGGGGCAGCCTGTGTCTAGCTGACCCCGTGGGGGGCTGCACTCGCACCCTCACTAGACAGGGAGTCCTCCAGAATCCCCTCTGGGCCAGGCACCATGCCGGGAGCTGGGGACAGCACAGCGAGCCAGGCTAGGCTGCTCCTTCCTTCATGGAGCTTATAAACAGACTATTAAACCAGCAAGAATAACAAGAAGAGATGAGGGTAACCATGGGGACAGCAGAGCCCGTACCGATAGCCGGCCAACTCAAATCTTAGAGTCTGGAGGCCGGGGAAACCTCCATTTTATTCCTTTGGGTAGAGGAACAGGCTCTTTCTTCCTCGGAAAATGTTCTGGCCCCCAGGAGGTGAAATCATGGGTATAAATCTGGATAAAAGTCCTCTAGGGAAATAACCATATTCAATAAAACGCAGCTTAGCAAACATTACCAAGATCTCATAGGGGACCGGGACGACAGAGGACAGGCGGTGCTACACCGGGATTCTGCTCCCCTCCGCTGGCCCAGGCCCGCTGTCTCCTGTACCTGCCCGGCACGCTGCAGGACCCAAGACCTGCGCAGGGGCGCACCTTTCTTGTGGCAGAGGATTCAGGGAAACACCTGCTGCTCTTTCCCAGCGTGCTTTAAAAAATTTTGTTTTTAATTTAAAAAAAGAAGTCGACAAAATGAACATGCAGAAAGCTCCCCTCTTTGAAAACGTGTCTCGACATTTTCAAGTGGCTTGGCAGATCCGAGTGCCATTCGGGGGTGTTCGCCCAGGGAGTAATCTCCGGCCCGACAAAGAGAACTCTAGGTTTGGTGCTGACTTCTCAGGTTACCTGACGGCAAACCGGGCGTCAGCCACCATGGGCAGCCCCCTGGGGACTTTGCTGTCTCCCCTGGTCTGGGGAAGGGCTACAAGGGTGCCCGTGATGTGTGGGCCAGTTGTCCTTGGTATTTTTGAAGATCCTGCTTGTTGAGTATGGTTACGTTGACGAATGTGTTGTCACCAAACAGCGCACGATGCCGTGTCGGGTCCACCAGAACCGCCTACAGAAGAGGGTGCTGATCAGTGTTCTTGGTAACCAGTCCCTATACTTTGCGTAGGAAGAGCGGGGGCCCCAGAGACGCTTGGAGCTGCTTCCGTGTGGAGCCATTCAGCGGCTGGGCTTCTCATCCCACACTCTTGGTCCCAAATGGTCTAGAAAGACCATCATCTCAAATATTAGGGAGACGCCTGTTGGTCATCCCTATGGCTGCTTTAAGAAGTGACCACAGGGGCGCCTTGGTGGCTCAGTCTGTTAAGCGTCTGATTTCAGCTCAGATCATGATCTCACGGTTCATGGGTTCAAGCCCCGCGTCGGACTCTGCTGACAGCTCAGAGCTTGGAGCCTGCTTCACATTCTGTGTCTCCCTTCTCTCTCTACCTTTCCCCCCTCTCAAAAATAAATAAACATTTAAATAAAACCTTTAAAAAAGAAGTGACCACAGGCTAGTTGGCTAAAATAATAGACATTTATTATCTCAGAGTCTGGAGGCTAAAAGTCCAAAATTAAGGTGTCTACAATGGTTAGAGTTTTTTCTGGAGGCTCAGAGGGAGAGTTCATGCCATGCCTCTATCCTGGCTTCTGGTGGCTTCCAGCAATCCTTGGCTTATAGATGCATCACTGCTTTCTCTGCCTCCATCTTCACATGGCTTTCTCTCCTTGTCTGTGTGTATTGCATGCAGATGCCCTCATCTTAGAAGGACACAAGTCACAGGGTCAGGATCCACCGTAGTCCAGTATGACCTCATTGTCACCTGCATGCATCTGCAACATCCGTAATTCTGAGCCAAGTCACAGTCACAAAGCGGTGGGAGGTGAGATTCGAACATATCTTTTTGGGGAGACATAATTCTGCTGACTACATTACACAACTGTGGTGTTTTCCCCTAAGCAGATCTCCTTACAAGGTCAAGGTCACATTAAATGAAATATATATGTATTTTTTTCATTTAGAGAGAGAGCGTGAGTGAGGGAGAAGGGCAGAGAGAGAAAGAGAAAGAGAGAGAATCTTTCTTAAGCAGGCTCCGTGCTCAGCTCAGAGCTGATGTGGGGCTCAATCCCTTGAATCCTGGGATCATAACCTGAGCCGAAATCAAGAGTTGAATGCTCAACCTACTGAGCCACCAGGCGCCCCTAAATGAAATCTTCAAATGAAGTTCACGTCGAATGAATACTTTAAAATCATATACAATAAAAGGGGATCAGACCCAGTCAATAGTTTTAAATCACCGAGGCACCTTTGTGTCCCCACCCCAGCCCGAGATCGCCCAGCAGCTAGGACCCATGGGCAGGACTGCAGGCACAAACTTCATGGCCAGCCTGCCCATCCCTGCGGTATTTACGTGTCACTGAGAGATTTATGCTCTTGTTTGTTTGTGTGAAGTCAGTGAAATCAGACGACTTCTGGAACCAGAGCCTCGTGGGAGGGGGCAAGTCGGGGAGAGAGCACAAGGCCCCGGTAAACAAGTCTGCAGCACGCAGCCTGTCTGCCGGCAGGATGATAAAAGCAAGATGCCGATGTTTTTCTTACATGCTAAGTTAGTTAATAGATCGTCTGCGTGAACGGGCCCCCGCTCCGGCGTCCACACGGCTGTTAGGAGGAAAACTCGGGTTTGCTTTCGGAGCTGGGGTCGCTGCCTCCCGTCGGGGTCTGCCCAGGACCCGCCGGGGAGGCTCAGGCGGGCACGCTGGTGGCGGACACACGCCGCTCCGGTGAGGGGGCTGCCGCCACGGGCAGCACCTGCCCTGCAGGGACTGTCACAGCAAGGCTGCCTCCTGGTGACCAGCGAGTCCTGAGCTGTTTTGAAGGCCGAGGGCAGGGACAAGCGTGCACGTCCGTGTGTGTGCACGTGCGTGTGAGCGCTATTGGGGCCCCCTTTGTAGATGGGGATGTTCACGGCCGAGGCGAGGCAGTGACAAGGCAGTGGCCTCATCAAGGCCTGTCTTCGCTGTCTGGCCAGCTGGAGTTTCAGTTCTTAAAGTCGGGATGCGTCTCCTTCCTTGCCAGGAGCCACCTGGGCCACCTCTGTGTGGCTGTGGCAGGTGACACGAAGAGCCTTTCCATCCGCCTTGTAGCAAGCCTGTCCTGAGAGGCCGCAGTGTGCCCGGTGCAGTCCCTGGTCCCACGGTCCCCCCGGCTCGTGGGGGAAGGGTAGACACTTGGGGCAGGGGAAGGCTTCTGACGGGGCCCTCGGAGCCATGCCATGCCGGCGTGGGTAGAGACAGCGCATCACGGTGCAGGGTGCGGGTGGTGGGGGTGTGACCTCACAGCAGAGAGAATTGTCGGGGTGCCACTTTGGCTGGGACTCGACTGCAAAATGGGGGTGTGGATAGATGCTGCTTCCGAATTTAGTCTCATTCTGAGGTCAGAAGCTCCAGGCAGGCCGCGGTGGGCAGGCCCCGGGCAGGGCGGCGGGATGCGGGTTAGGCAGAACAATGCACTGCGGCGACTACTGAGTCATGGAGGAGAGAAGGCGGGAGAGGATGCAGACGGAGGAAGGCAGGAGCGGGCTTTGCTCGCTGCCTCTGAGGTTAGGGGCTCTCCAGGCTCAGGGCCTCCCCGCTTCCCACGTCAGGGCTCTTCCCGCCCACGTCACCATGGTTACCTAGGTCATCCCTGCGCGGCTCCCAAGGTCCCGGGGCTCGGTCGTGTCCACGGGCCGACCCCAACCTGGGAATGGGAATGTTCAGAATCAGCCCCTGCTTCTACCTCGCAGGAGGAGTCGGGGGCAGATGAACCAAAAGCAGAGGTGTGACACCCCCAAATACAGGCGGGCCGGCACCGTCCTCTGTGGACCCAGCCCAGAGCCTCCTGGGTTTCATCCCCACCTGAGACCTAGACCCCTCCCGGCCTGACTCTGCCCCCTGCACCCAGCCCTTGGCAGGTGGTCTCATTAGCTCTCCTTCCTTACCTCGGGGTCCCTAAACCACCAGGGGGAAGCCTCCTTATCTGTCTCTGCGCGTCTCTGGCCTACGAAATCCTGCCTCCTCCCCTCAGCCTAAGTCCAGCCTCTTCCTTAATCTCTTCCCCCCAAGGCTCTTCCTTCTGCTTCCTGTAATGCATGGCGGTGTGCACTTGGCTCTTGATGAATCGCTCGCTGTTGCTGTGGCCCTCCCAGGTTGTCCACGTAACCTGTGCATGTGTAGAAAACCCACAAGGAATATCCCCTTCCTCCATGAAGCCCTCCCTGATGCGCCCATCGAGTCCCCTGCCCCCTCCCTCTTCCACGCGAGCCCTCATGGCTCTTGCTCCTCTCTGGATTCCCCACCCTCATTGTCCTCACTTTGGATTGCGGTCCTGAGGGTGTGCTCCTTAAAATCCTCTAGGGTGTAAATGCCGATGGGCGTGTGCCGCACTGGGTCACCCTGCCAAACGGCCTGAATTAATCTGAATTGCATTATCCACACTTCCCAAGGTGACCTGAGTCACAGCCATTCAAATCACGGACCAGCAGAGGAACGGAATTCTCCAGAAGGCACTGCAGAATTCCTTCTCCAGCAGTTCTGCCTTCACTGATGATTCTTGGCTGGAGCAAGCATTAAAATTAATTTGCATTCCCGGAGCACTGAGCTGGAGTAGTGACCCAGCAGATATGAGATGGCTGGGGAAGTCACTGCAGTAATAAAAACGTGCTGTCCGTCACACATTAGCTCCCCAGCCGCGTGGTCCCTAATGCTGCCTGGTCTGAGCTCACGAATGCTTTCCCATAAAGCATCTGAATAAATATTTGGGGGTAGTTCTCCCGATATTACTCACAAAGGAGTTTTTAAATGTGCTTATCAGATAAAAGTAATTGTTACTTCATCAGCCTGCAAAGAAAAACAAGGAGCATGATTTAGCGAAAAGACCGTTTCCCTGACTCAGAGATATTTACATGTGCACTATGACTGCGTCCTTCACAGCTGATGATAAAGGCATGTTGTGAGGTTTTTTAAGGAGATGTGAAGAAAAGACCAATTTGTATCTGTTGATTCTAGAAGGATGGTGTTATTTCCAATTAAAATAGTTCAAGGTCGAGACAGGAATTGCAGAGTGATAAGGAAAAATAACTTTATAGGAGATCCCTTTTCTTGATTGCCTGCATTTTATTTTCCAAGTGATTTCCCTTTTACCCACAACGCAGCTCTATAGTAAACCTTGCAGTGACACCGAGGATGGAAATCTACTTGGCAATGAGAAGGGAAGTTTATTCACTGTCTGTAAATCACCATAGTTTGTGGTTCTCTAAACGATGCCGGGAAACCCTAGAATTGGTGCAAACGACGACTTTCATATCAATAGTTAATCTTTCAGACTTTCACTAACAGTTGCTGCTTTAGGGTGAAGGGTGTGATTTGAGCCATTGCTAAAGTTCCTTTAAATGAGTAATTTAAGCTTGCCATTTGACACATATCCCTTTTAAAGAAAATATGGGGGGAGAGTACACCAGAATTTCTTTTTAATAGGGATTAAATCATATAGCTACAAATAATGTCTTTGAAAGCAGAATTACAACTGTTAAAGGCACTGATAAGTTGTGCAACAATGAAGACTGCTTTAATTTGTTTAACTTCGTTTTCCTTAAACCTTTTTTTTTTTTTTTTTTTACCTTGGAATGTTTTAATCTACTTCTTCAGAGTCCACTTGGGAAACATGGCTCTAGGAATCTTTGCTTATAGAAATATCTACCATGCTTTCCTAAGAAACTTACAACCTACATCTGTCATTTCCCAGAGTAACCTGGGATTGTGGGCAGGAGGTCTTACTCTCCTTGCTTTTATTTTTTTGGTCTAGCAGTGCCAGGAAGCAGGGATGGGAGGCCTTCGGGTCCCCTGGGCGGCAGTATGGTGCCAGCTTCACAGTCCGTGGTTGGTTTTGCCTCATTGGAAGCTTGTCCACTGATAGGTCCTACCTGGGCTGCGAGGGTCCCCCTGGGATCCGTACTGATGGCACAAAGTCCCTCAGAGAAGAGGAGGCAGTTAAGGTCCTTTTAGAAAGTATGTCACACTTGTGACCCTGTGAAAGAATGGGAAAGGAGGGGGCACGTCCACACCAAGAGCTGAGGCAGGAGTGACGCAGGCTCGCCTTCCTCTCTGGTCCCCGTGGCTTCGGTGGGAGCTGACAGTGAGCCTTGGACGCCTTCATCCTTTGCTGGGTCTTTGAGAAACAACCGGGTAATAAATGGAAACTTGTCTTTGGCCGTAGGGGTGGAGCGTGGATGGAAAGGAGCAGGGGTGTAGGGGGCGGGTGGGGAGAAAGCAAATACAGTAGAAGAAATTCCCCCTAGTCCTGGAGGGGTTCCATGCCCCCTGGGGAGAGCGCTGGCCTGGTGGACGGCTGTAAACCGAGTCCAGAGCCGCATGTGATTGTGGTGTCAGTTACGTGTCCGACTCTTGGTTTCAGCTCAGGTCATGATCTCATGGTTTGTGAGTTTGAGCCCCAGATCAAGCTCTGCACGGACAGCTCAGATCCTGCATGGGATTCTCGCTCGCTCTCTGCCCTCCCCCTGCTCGCTTTCTGTCTCTCTCTCTCAAAAGAAGAAAAAGAAACTTAAAAAAAAAAAAAGAAACATAACTTTGTTGTGAAGATCTGCCCGCGTTCTTGGCCGGCGCGTCTCATCCCCCGGCCCGGGGCTCCGAGCGGAGATCTCCATGGAGCCAGCAAGGCCCTCTTCTCTAACCAGGAGCCTTTGTGCCTTGCTTCCTGCGCGGAGCCCGCGGAGAGAAACAGATGCCCGCCGGAGACCTCTGGTTTATTTTTCACCTCTGAATGTTGGCTGCCTTCACCAGGAGGGTCTGAGATCCGTGCACGCCTGACATCGGCGTCTCTCTGGGTCACCGGGGGTGATCGGGACGGGCATCGTTTTCACATCAGTGCCAGCCTCTGGGCCGCGTCCGCCCCCTTCCAGGCCCCCGGAGCCGGCCGCTGCCGGCGGGGAGCCGTCCCTCAGAGCAGGACTCCCGCGGGAGGCTGCGGCAGGTCGGGGGGAAATGAGACGTGGCCCCAGCACGTCCGAGGCGAACGGCCCAGGAGTCTGGCCACTCGCCGCTTCCGGGGCAGTGCGTGCCATTCCGTTTCTGGAGGGCCGGTTAGTGCGAGCGAGACCACCTTGCCGTTGTCTGTGAGGACAGAAGAGGCCCCGCCGCATCGAGCTGAATAGAAATGATGCGCAAGTAACTGGATTTAACTCTTGGAAACCAGGATGTAATTAATCCGGTGGCCAGATGGTCACTGAACAGCTCGTCGGCATAACGAACAGCCTGTGGTCTCAGATTACAAGATTCGGGGCCTTCTTCAGAGAACATCCTCAGAGATGCCCCCCCCACACACCTGTTCTCTTTCCTTTGGGGAGGCTCCGCCTCTAACAGAAGATTCTGAGAGGGAGAGACTTGGTGTCTACACTCCAGAGTGGTTTGCTGGGGCTCCTGCTGGGTTCTCTCCAAGGCGTCCCTTGGTTTTGGTGTTTCTGTGACACCGAGGCGAGTGCCTGAGGCATCTTTGGAGTGCTCAGGGTGCCGCAGACATGGGCTCCTGGGGGGCGTGGTAGTAATCAATCCGCGTGAAGTTGATTACCATTTAGATTACTGGTTCACTGGGGAAAATGGAGCTCTGCAGTCAGAGCCGTGGATGAGGGCTGGCGCTCCTTGGAGGAGGCACCTCAGCCCCGTAAACAAGCCATCCTTGCTGGCGTCCACGTGATCCTTGCTGCCTCCTGGTGGTACTGTCAGCTCTGCGGATGTGGAGGCCGCCCGCCTGTGTGTGCACGCACGTGTGAGTGTGTGTGCACGCGCATGTGCGAGGTGTGCACGCGTGTGTGACTGTGTGTGTGTGTGCACGTGTGTGCGTGTGCATATGTGCACGTGTGTGTGTGCACTGGTGTGCGTGCGTGCGCGTGTCCACACACGCAGGAGGTGAGGGCTGTCACAAGCACCACAGGTATGTATAGAGAACGGCAGGGCAGGGACTCAGCCTCACCGGCCGCTCCCAGGGCAGCCTCGGACGCACCCAACCTTGGTTAGCGGATTGTTGCCTGACTCTGAAACAGGCCAGGGCCGGAGCAGGTCTGGCCTTGTGAATAGAATGACCAGCGGGCCCTGTGGCTCAGATGCAGTGATGAGCCGGATATGAGAGACTGGATACAGAAATGGGCAATTTACCTCAGTCATTTTATTGAAAAGAAACTGAAAACAGACCGCAGACTTCCTCGATTTGAATGTTAATGAGAAGTAACTACAACCATGACCTCCTGCCTGTAAATCAGTGAGTTAGACCAACGATGCTTCAGGAAGGCCCATGAAAGAGCAAGAAGAGGCCGAGAATTGTCCCTGCCGTCTCTTTAACTTCATACAGGCAGGATTTTCATTCCACGAGAATGGATGGATGCGGTGTCGCCGTGTTTCTGAGCAAAGCTGAGGCAGGATGGTTTCCGTCCCACGAAGTGACGGGTCCCCGTACGTGTCCTGGAGGAGCCATCGCTCCCTGCAGGCGGTCCCGGCGGGGCTGCCACCTGCCCCCCCCCCCCGTCGGGGACAGCTCTTTCTTCACAAGACTCGGCTCGGCCTTCTGCTGCCGTGAAGTCTCCTGGGGCCCCGACCCCATGCGGACCCTGGGCTCTGGCCCCTGCAGGCCTCGGTTACCGGGCTCTCGCCCTGGGCTCCAGTGCCTGGGTGTCTCACCAGAGCGCCAAGGACGCGAAAGCGTTAACAGGCCTCAAAGGACCGGCCAGTCCAGCCTGGAAGCTGACCCGATTCCTCACTCGGCCCCACACGCCTCACTGTGCACGCGGACAGCGTCCCCAAGGCCGGGGTCCTCCAGCTTCCCACCCCCGGGAGCACCGCCCCCGCCAGACTCCCCTCTGGCCCGTCTGCACCCCACCCAGTTCGGGCACGAACAGCCGCTGGCCACTTTCTAGCAGCACGGATCACATCTCCCCTGGGCCCCCACGTGGCTCTCGTCTCTCTCCCTGTGAAGGAAAAGCACCTTAAGCAGGCTGCAAAGCTCGGTACGGTGGCTGCCAGCGTGGGTGCACATGAGCCTCGTCTGGAGATCGGGGTTCACATTTCCGGTGCCCACGCGCGGGCCTCGTGGTCAAAGCCCCCGGTGGTTGTCAGGCGTGACCTGCGGGAGACCTTGCTGACTTTGTTTGATCTGCTGGCCTGACGTTGGCTCGTGCTTCCCGCCCCCCTCCCTCCCTCTCCGGTTCCCGCCAGGTCCTCCCGCTGCTGGTCTTGTGGTCATTGGGCTGTGGTTTAACTATCTGCTCCCCCAAGGGGCCCTTCCCACCACCCGGGTCCCCCTTTACCGTGTGGCCATCAGAGCAGCACTTCCCTGCCTGACACTTTGTAGTCAGTTTGTAAATTATCTGACTGCCCCCCGTCCAGAAATGAAGTTCACGGTGCCAGGATCCTACCTATTTTTGTTTTCTTCTGAGCCTCCCCTGGTGACGTAGTAGTTGCTCATTAGGTATAGGAGGGAGAGAGTATAAGAGAAACAAAGTTTGGGTTGGTCTCATGGGAAGGGGACTAGCACTCACCACGACCCCCCAAAATATGGATTCTGCAACACGAATTAGCAGCAGTGTTCTGAGGTTAAGAGCCTGTGTGGACAGGGCTGGACCGATTCGGTCTGGGCTCCGATGGCCCCAACCCTAAAGTACAGATAATGGTGTGCATGTCACAGGGTAGATGTCAAGCTCAGGGGAGATCACAGAAGGAAACAGCCAATAAACACTAGCGGAGTTGCTGTAAATAACAGCATGGACCCCTCAGGTCTGACTCCCCGCTCCCCAAGGGCCAGGCTGGGTTCTCTTCACTCCAGAGAGGTCTGGGGCCGCTGGCAGCACCCTTGTTGTAGTTCACACAGCTTCGTCCAGGGGTGTAGAACTGCTGCCTCTCTCCCCTCCCCACCAGAGAAATGGTCTCACTGTTCGTCAGATGTGTTTGGTGCTGTTAGGAAAACTCAAGTCAGCACCAGGGAGCAGCCCCTGTCCCAGAGCTTGGGGGGAGCCCAGCAGCCACGACCTCTTGGATACACACCTGCGCCTTTTGTCCCTAACTGGGCGGCTGGGCCCCGATTTAAATGCCCACGGAGGCCCAGCAGGCCAGGAAGAGTTCAGAAAACAAAACAGTGGAGGTGCCAAGGGGCTCACGTTTGCTTTTGTTTCCTCTTGGAAATAAAACCAAAGCTCCATTGTGGTATCAGGTGCTCTGAAGAAACAAACTTTAAAAAAAAAAATCTAATTTCCCAGAGTAGACCACATACAATTGGATTAAGATTTTTAAAAGTTACAAGTCCAGTCTGTATTTTTATTCCCTTGGAACACCATCCGTCTGTCTGTCTGGGTTAGTCTCGCTCTATTTTCTTTTTTTATGTTTTTTTTAGAGAGAGAGAGAGAGAGAACATGAGTGAAGGAGGAACCAAGAGAGACAAAGGGAGACACAGACCCTGAAGTAGGCTCCAGGCTCCAAGCTGTCAGCACAGAGCCCGACGCGGGGCTTGAACTCCCAAACCGTGGGATCATGACCTGAGCCGAAGTCAGACACTCAACTGACTGAGCCACCCAGGCGCCCTGGCCTTGCTGGACTCTTGAGCAGTCCCCAAGGAAATGCTAATCCAGATTTGAGTCTAATTTTTTGCAGAGGTGCCTTCTCCTTGCCTCAGTGGTGTCTTCAAGTCACCCAGGTGCTTCCCGAAGCGACCCAAGTGCCCATGTTAAGGTGCCACCCCATTTCTTTGTGAAAGAAAGAGGCTCTCCCCTCTGGCCTGGTCCTACCCGGAGCGGAAGCCAAGGGTGGGCGCCGGGAGGCACCTTGGAAACCTTCGTTGGCAGCTCCTCTCTCTCATTCCTCTCCAAACACCGGGGACATTTTCTCCTAGTGGGAACATTCCTCGGATTGTTTTGACTCCTCTCCCATTTCTTCTTTGAGTCTTATCTTTGAAGTTAAGGAGTGGTGCTATTTTTTCTTTTATGTCGAACAACCAGACGGAACACAGGCTCAGCCACCGGTTCGTTTCCAGTTTGTAAATCAGCACCAGTGTTTTCTTTCTCCAGAGGGGACAAGCTTGTTGGTTTCCCTGTCTTCACCCCCACCCCCCGTTTTGTGTATATTCGTGGAAAAATCTGTAAGCCCGAGGCGTCTTGTGTGGCTCTGCTGAGCGAGGGGATAGATGCACGTGGAGATTAACAGAGACACAAGGGGTCTTGAGCAGGGAGCCCCTTTTCAGCTCTGTGATACTCAGCTAGAGGGCTGAGCTGTGTGTGTGCTTATGCTCGGGGGAGGAGGCCAGCGGGTCCCTGGGTAGGTGTTTCGGAAAGTGTGGCTGCTTCTCAGATGTTACGTCCCTGTAGCACATACCCCAAGAGCATTTCTGTGGGATAAACTCTTGGCTGATCTGTAGGGTTGGGAGCATCGGGGGAATGTGAGTTATTGCACAAACGCATGTGTACACGATGTAAAGAAAAATACATCCTACTTTTGGGGCGCCTGGGGGGCTCAGTGGGTTAAGCATCCGACTCTTGCTTTCAGCTCAGGTCATGATCTCACGGTTCGTGAGTTCAGTGCGGAGCCTGCTTGGGATCCTCTCCGCTCTCTGCTCCTCCTGTGTGCTCATGCTCACTCTCTCTCTCTTAAAATAAACTTTTAAATAAGTGTGTACCATTTTTAATCTACAAACATCATTGTAATTAGTTATATGTATTCAAACTGAAAAACATTCCAGACTCATAGTGATTTTCGGTCACCGTGCACTTTCTCAAAGGGCACCGGACAGGCATTCCTCCTGTGTTGTCATCCATTGCCTTTCGGGCTCTGACAAGGGCTGTTCCTCCGTGGGAGCCTCCGTGGAGGCTGAATGTCCCTGAGGGAGGGCCCCACTTGTATCAACCACTGCTCTGGGGATAGCTGGGAGGCTCCCTCGTCTCCAAAACCTGGGGCCGAGATCTTCTGTGGGTGAGGTGACCGGACACCGAGGGGCCCATACCCACGGTGACCCTGAAGCACATTTTAGGGCCACCTTGGCACTGCCCCCCGCACACTATGCATGTCGCTAGATGAAGCTCACAAAGGAGTCACTGTCCACAAAGTACGTTAGACGCTGACCTTGTACTTCGCGTCCTTGTTTAACTATCGTCAAGGCCAACCTGCTGGCTGTCAGTTTCAGTACAACCATATGAACACCTAGCCCTGCAGCGTTTGTAACAGGTAGGGGCTTAGGCTGAGGATCGGTAACAAAGTGTGTACTGGGTTCACTGTCGTGTTTCTCTAGAAATGTACAATCGCCACACCTTCTGAAATTAACCTTCTTTCTGTTTCTTTCCAGATAACTTGTTTAAACCCAAAGAAAGGTACATTTCAGAGAAGGAGATGCACTTGCGATCGAAAAGGTACTTGATGATTGTGTGGGGTCGAAAAAGGTGGGGGGACAGGGCGGAGGGGTGGCGGGTGCATCCACACGCTGTCCAGAGGGGCCACTATTTCCTCATCTACCTTTAAGGACTGAGGTCTTCTTGGCAGTGACTTTGAAAAGCTGGCTGAAAGAAGTGCATTTGTCCAGTTGCACCTCTGAATGTTAATGCCGTTCTTGGAAAAGCCTTAGGAAAGCGGTGGGTCTTGGATTCTGAACCAATCCGGTAATTGGTCTCTGAGAGACCCCCAGGCTCGTAATGGGAAGGCTTCTGCACACTCGCGTCGCCTCTCTGGGCAGGTGCTGCTGGTCGCTGTGCACCTTTGAAGGCAGTTTTACGAGGAGCGGGGAGGTGGTCTGTCCTGAGGGCCTTGACAAGAGCAGAGCCTGCAGAAGAGACTCCAGACTTGGAGGCCGCTGGTGTGTTGGAGCCGGCAAGGCCACAGAGGGCCGCACGCTGGCGTCCTGGGGTTCCATCCCCGGTGGGCTTCGTGGCCTTGCTGCCCACCACCTCGCCCAGTTCTGTTTGGCCGGTGGCTACTCTAGACCTCTCCCAGTTCTCACCAACCTGATGCACACAAAGGGGGCCGTTCTTCCTGAGCCCGGGCCTCATCACCAAAATGTAATAACTCAGCAACGTTGACCAAGTTCATGCAAGCGAAATGTCGTTAGTTTATAGTAAAGTGTCTCGCACTGGGAGGAACTGTAATAATTAAACCAAATTGATAATGTGCTTAGAGAAACCACTGAACTAGGACGAGTATGTTTTTCCACAGCCCAGGTGCCAGATCTCTGCTTTTCCCATGACTGTATTGCTTCTGTGATGATTAGCCCACTTTGGGCATCTGCAGGGAACCCCTTTGTAAGTGAAAAAGCACAGGCCAGGAGAAGGGGGCCATCCCATTAGCGACCTGATTCACCACCTTCTAGCTGGGGGTTTATAGGGCCATTGGGTTTTCAGACCTGCTGTTTTAGAAGTGTAGAATGTGTATACCTCATGCCAAAAGTATTCCTTTTTAAATTTAGCGAAAAAATTCAGCCAACTCTTTCCCTCCCAGTCTCCAAACTCAAAACCGCTGTTATGGGGCCTTGCAGTTAAAATAATAGATCTCTCAAACAGCATCCATGGTGGACAGGATCGTCTTATCGTTTTCCTGAAAAGGAAACTGAGGTTCAGAGAGGACACACAAGCCAGGTTAAGGTGCCTCCCCTGGAAGGAGTCCGTGCTTGGGTTTTCACTCTGTGCCCTTGTGGACTCTGACCCTGGCTCTCAGACCTCACTCACCCACGGTCACACCGGAGCTTTCTTTTCTTTTATGTTCTTTGTTATTAGTTTCATTGTTCAAGTGCATTTTCATCTTAAAAACTCGAACAGTCCCCATGACCACCAGTCTTCCCTCCCACATCACTCCCCTACGCCCAGGCCTTTCTCCAGAGACCCAGTTACCAGCCATCTGCGTATCCTTCCTGGCCTTTCCCTGCCTAAAAATAGACTTTTATTTGTACGTCTACAACTATCCAATGTCTAACCATACATGGATATAACACTACATATGTAGAAAAATGATATATATGTTATTATAGCCTTTTCTCACTTTATGATATGTCTGTGAGGTCATGCTGTGTCAAAAGATAGAAATACAGATGATCTTTCTCATTCACTTAAGTGTCTGCCATGTGGTGTATTGTGTGGACATACCGTAGTTATCTAGGAAGTCCTTTGAACAAAATACTGCCAGAGCTCTAGGACTGAGACCTAGGAATTTTTATCTTTAAAAAAATTTTTTTTAATGTTTTATTTATTTTTTTTGAGAGAGAGAGAGAGAGAGAGAGAGCACATGAGCAGGGGAGGGTCAGAGAGAGAGGGAGACACAGACTCCAGAAGCAGGCTCCAGACTCTGAGCTGTCAGCACAGAGCCTGATGCGAAGCTCGAATCCACGAACCATGAGATCATGACCTGAGCCAAAGCTCAACCGACTGAGCCACCCAGGCGCCCCTAGGAATTTGTATCCTAAATCACCCACAGGGTTCAGACAGTCGGTGTCAGGATGACAGTGTCTGTGCATCTGAAGGGATTTCCACCGTGGAACTTTGGGACCGTCGTCTCCCTGACCCTTTCTAGAATAGTTCTGGATACGGCACCTGTGTGTTTAATTCATTCAGACCGCGTCAAGGCCGAAACATTTCCCAGACCCTTTATGCTGCACACTTGGGGCACAATGCCGTGTAGAGATGGACAGACCAAGGCTCAAAGCCAGGCGGACGGGCTTTACGGGAGGCTCCCAGCGCCACTGGGGCCGGCGTTCCTCACCCCTCTGGGAGCAGGTCACTACCTGCCTCTCTCAACTGTGGGGAGCGTTGGGAACTTTTCCGTCAGGTGATTAGCCTGGTGCTCAGTAACCAAGATCCTGTCACCTGCTAATTTTGTCATCATTAGTATTATTACACTTCATTATTATTTTAACAGTAGAAACTATTTAATTCTGTCTGGCTTTCAAACATAAAGAAAAAGGTGTTTCTCCACATGCCATGCATCTAGCAATCCAAAAGCCAGCTCCCTCCACTGTGTCTGGATTCTTGCAGAAATACTGTTTGGCGTCGATGCACGAACGGCTCCTGTTAGGAGGTAGGAAAGAAGGATCCAGAAGATCTCTTGGGCCCCACGTGTCACGTGGAAATGTCTCACTTTATACCAGGACGAGAGCATAATACCTATGCCCAAGACGTCTTTGGAAGCAGTTTAATTAGGAAGGCATTAGGGTAGGAGGTAAATACACATTTATGTGCGTGTCCTTCTACACAATTTCTGCTGCTCCTTTTCTAAGTCACAGGAAGGTTAAAAAAAATGTGCAGCAGAATGGAATCCGGGGCAAGTGCACACGGAGCGGTAAAACGGTGGGTGTGGGGTCTCCCACTTTACACAAGCACATCTTAGACAGCGGGGGTGGGCAAAGAAGGGACTGCCAGTCCACAGTTGGCCTCTTGGCTTTGCCCCCGGGGGGGCCCTGCCCGCCGCTGCTGCCCCGGCCTCCACAGCCCATTCCAGAGACGGAGGCGGTCAGGGCAGCCCCGTGTCTGGGTGCCTCCCAGCTCCGAGACGGCACCCCGCCCCCGACTCCTGTTTGCAGCAGGAGATTCTGCCG
The DNA here is from genome assembly GCF_006229205.1 of Suricata suricatta. Lineage (NCBI taxonomy): Eukaryota > Metazoa > Chordata > Mammalia > Carnivora > Herpestidae > Suricata > Suricata suricatta. The sequence continues at coordinate 181,060,732 of NC_043701.1, read as the reverse complement.
ACAAGACAGGACACAGACCCACCGCGGGCGCACACAGCCTTGCTACCATTCCACATGTTTTCTGAATCTGTTTCAGAATCTATAATAACTTGCCGGAAGTTAAAAGGAAAAAAGAAGAACAAAAGAAAAGAGTGATCTTACAGAGTAACAGGCTCCGTGCCGAAGTCTTCAAAAAGGTAATGGCCTGGCCGCCAGCAGGTGTGACGTGTGTGTGGCGCGCAGATGCTGAACCTGAACTTGACATGTTTGTCTCCCGCTTCCCTAGCAATTACTGGACCAGCTCCTTCAAAGGAACGCAGTCTGAACACACCGGCCGCCTGCCGACCCCCTGCCTGGACCTGGGCGGCTTCAAACACTGGATCGATCATTAAACGTAGCATCATCTTCGTGATACGGAGCACTTATTTTATTTTTGATTTTATTTTTTCAGAGAGGAAAAGCTAGCTTCCTGAACTGCTTCCCCAAACCGCACAGGAACAGTAAGCCTTGAGGAGACGGGCCACCAGACTGCTGAGGGGTGACCGGAGCTGTGCAAACCTCCAGTCCCAGTCCCTTCATTTTTCCACGTTGGAGTTTACCTTTAGCTTCTGGTTTTCACACACGCCATTTCCACCGAGGCAGAGAGGCCTGATAC
>NC_043701.1:181046812-181059998 GCF_006229205.1 Suricata suricatta | reverse complement strand
ACCCTGAGCGTTGCCTGTCCTGCAGATGCACAAGCAGAGGCAGGGTGTCCTCGGGAGCCCTTGGGTGCAGGGGCCATGAGTTGTTTGTTCCCATCATCCCTTGGCTCAGCGCTGAGATGCGTCGGAAGGACCGTTGACTTTGTGGGTTGCCATGGCAACAGTCAGTCCTGCAAACAGGATGCTTTGCAAACTTACTTTTTCTCGCGCTCTTCTCCCCCTAGAGACCATTTCAGCAGCCTGGTGGGTGCTTCCCCTTAAGGTTAATTCCGACTTTCTCTAACTTCCAAGATGGTACACCGAATCTCTATTTGTATCTTTAGTGCTCTTTTTTTTTTTACTTTTTATTTTTTAAATTTTATTTTATTTATTATTATTTTTTAATTGTTTATTGTCACATTGGTTTCCATATAACACCCAGTGCTTCTCCCCACAAATGCCCCCCACCATGACCATCACTCCCTCCCTCCCTCCCCTCCCCCTTCAGGCCATGGTTCGTTTTCAGTATTCATAAATAGTTTAAGTCAAATCTATGTTAGGTGAAGACAGCCCTTCTCAGGTAAAGATCCTGCCACACCTTTACTTATTTTTGTTTAATATCTTCAGAGAGTTTCCAAGGCTTTTCCTAACCACTAATTTTAAATTGAGGGTCCAACCACTTCTAGACTGTTCTCTGACACTTTCTGAGAACTGGGTTTATGTCACCTAACAGCGAAATGTCTTAGAAAGAGTTTCTAGGTGGATTCGCCTTCCAAAAGTTGCCCATGAAGAGCTTAGCCCCTTTGCAAACCTGATATCATGTCTTAAAATATAAACAGTAAGTTTGGGGCGCCTGAGAGCCTCAGTTGGTTAGGTGTCCTAGCCTTGGCTTTGGCTCAGGTTATGGTCTTGTATCTGTGAGGGGAGCCCTGCAGCGACTCTAACCTGATGGTGCAGAACCTACTTGGGATTCTGTCTTCCTCTCTCTCTCTGCCCCTTCCCTGCATGCTCTCTCTCTCTCAAAATAAATAAAAATAAACATATGTATATATGTATACATATATATGTATATATATATGTATATATAATAAGTAAAAGTCAACTTGGGATGGAATGCCATTGAATGATGTATTTCTGAGGACACCTCTTTCTTAATTTTTTTAATGTCTATTTATTTTGGAGAGAGAGACAGCATGAGTCGGGGCGGGGGGGGGGGGGAGGGCGGGGGCAGAGAGAGACAGAGACCTAGAATCCGAAGCAGGCTTCAGGCCCCGAGCTGTCAGCACAGAGCCCAACGCAGGACTTGAACTCACGAGCTGTGAGATCATGACCTGAGCCAAAGCCGGACACTTACCCAACTGAGCCCCCAGGCGCCCCTTTCTGAGGACACTCCTTAACTAAGGAGCCCTGAGGTGGAGTTCGGGCAGGAGTTTGTGATGTCTGGCTGGAGCCGGTCTTTTCTCTGGATACCCAGCTCCAGACGAGGCTAGAAGAGATGTTCTAGTCTCTGCTAAACTGAATTTTTTTCCTCTTATTTTTGTTTTGTAGTGCTGATGAGTAAATTTCAGGTATTTGGCATTTCATTCCTGTTGCAATAAGGTTATAACAGAGACACAATAATGCTGTAATAAACTGGGAAGTAAAGGTTGAATCATAACAGCCATTCCTTATACTCTCTTGGAATTGGTCGTTTGCTTTCTGGGTTCTCTTATTAAAATCAGACCTCAGGAAAGACTTTAATGATTTTGAATTCTAAGTAGAATCTACCTTTGTGACAGTGATCAAATTCTGTTCTGGAGCTGATTTTTCTTTTAATGTTTATTTTTGAGAGAGAGAGAGAGAGAGCACAAGCAGGGGAGGGGCAGAGAGAGAGGGAGACACAGAATCTGAAGCAGGCTCCAGCCTCCGAGCTGTCCTCACAGAGTCCGACACCGGGCTTGAACTCACAAAATGGGAGATCATGACCTGAGCCGACATGGGACGCTCAGCTGACTAAAGCCACCCAGGTACCCCTAGACTTGACTTCTTTACCACTGAGCACATTCTGGGCTCTGGTGTGAACTGCTCTCCAGGTAGCAGGAGCTGAAGGCTCTGATGTCCGTGAGCTCGAACCGAGCAGCATTGGAAACAACCCGAGATGGATGGCCGGGAACAGGACCAACCCGTCTCCCTGTGGTCTCCATGACTTCACGTCGGAGGAGAGATTCCTATTTTGGTATTTATCCTCTCTGCCAGCTGGTAATGGAATAATGGAAAAACAATCGCCTTGGTCTTTTTCGCCAGCATCTATTGCCAGCCCAACTTTCTGGAAGCTGTGTGCTCTCCGAGTGAGTCAGCAAATGCTTGCTCAGAGGAAACGAAGCTCTTTGCAAGAACTATTTGTGAAACACCAGTTGCCGAAGAGCCGTTGAAAACGCTGTCCCTTCGGCGGTTCTCCAGTGACGACGCTGGACCTGGTCTCCGAGGGCATCAAGTGACCAATGGCCTGAGTGGGAGGCAGGTCGGATGCAGAAGGACAGGTTGGTGCGACCGCCAAGCAGGAGGCTGCCCGGCGTGGGGACTCGGGCGTTCTGGGCTAAGGCAGTGAGAACGCAGCCCAGAAGTGACTCACGGGGGCTCTGTGTGGGACCGTTGACACGCACGTTAAAAGCAAAGGAAATGATCTGTGAAGTGATTCAAATGAGTCTATCAACAGACGCTCGTATGTTCTGTGTGCTTTTGTGGCTGCTCGAGTGGCCCACGGCGGGTCCCAGCAGCAGCCTTCGGAAGCGCACCAAGGACGGGAACCCTCTGGCGATCTCCCCAGATTTTCCTCCTTCTCTGTCCCTCCCGAGCTGCCAGGACAGTCTCCCTCTCAGAAAATTCCGCGGGATTCCACGGGGCCCCCTTTCTCCTCGCCGGCGGGCTCCTTCATGCAGATGTTTTCTCCACATGGAACCTAGCAACAACTTTGGCACGGCTCCCCTCGAATCCTGGGGGTTTTTTCAAGCCAGTCGGCTGCCTCAGGCCCAGTTCTGATCCTGAGACCCCCAGAGGCCGTCTGAGGTACTTGTCTGGGGTGTGGGTCTTAGAGGGGGAGGCGTTGAAAAAGTGCCATTCTCTTCCTTGCTTCCCTCAGAAGGTGTTCACGTCCACATTCTGGATGCTTCTGTCACCTGTCAGCCTGCAGCCTCGCCGTGACTTCAAGCAGCGGCCTTTCTCTCAGATCTCAGCGCGTTGGAGCTTGGGGCAGGGGAGGGAGGGAGGGAGGCACTTACTTGCCTCTCGGATCTTCAAAAACGCTGGCTTATTCTTATCAAAGCCTCCAGCGGAAGAGAAGGAAGCTTCTGGTCTAAACTGCAGCTGAGAAAAACAATCAGGAATTTCTTTAAATCTTCTTTATGGAACAGTCTTTCTTTATGAAAGACCTAGGGAAGCAAGCTTCCTGCCGGTGGCTCTCAGAGCTCGCCTCCTCCATCGGGCGTCTGTGTTCTCCTGACCTCGCTGAGATGGGACCGCAGCTGCAACTGACATCAGGGAAAATACAGCACCGCCGTCGCCCACGTGAAGTACAAACGAGGTGGAATCTCCTTTCATCAGAGCCAGCAGGGCTGCCTGCTCCTTGCCCACTGATGTCAGTGAGAGGGAAATTATAAATCTTTGCACTGCTGCCGATTTACAAGGAAATAAAACCACAGTATGTGTTGCATACACTGTGGTTCCTTGGGACTGGTGTTATGACACAGATACCAAAGGAATTCGTGATGACGGTCCACTTAACGATTATGGGTTGCCAAATATGTCCTTAGCACTGAAATCTGCTGACTGCACGTACAGGATTTCTGTGCTTGTGTTTGTTGAAACGTATATGGTGAAGGCTGGTTAGGCGGATTTAATTATTATACGCTGACGTAATTATAATGCCAAGCCTTGCTCTCTCAGCCGAAGCTTTTGTTAAATCAAAGCGACAAAATGATTCAGGATCGTTTTCTGGGATTTTGGCAGCCTGTGACGTATCGTTAGCAAGGCCGAGCCTGCATCTCTCCAATGGATCACAAATATTTCTGCTTAGATTAAACCCGGATGTGTGGGCACCGGTGTTTCTAGATGGTGGAATTGATTTGGATCTGTGAAATCTATTGAAGCCTTTGTTTCAGATTGGGGCATTTCAACCCTAATTCTCAGCAACGGGGTGGGATTCCCTCATTTCCCAGCCCTTTGACACATGAGATGGTTTCTGATTGGTCGGTCATGAGCAGCCTCCAAACAGGAGAAAACCTGGACAGGAACCTGTTGAGCGCAGGACCCAGTTAAAATGTCTCTAAAAATAATAGCTTAGAATGTTTTCTTTTTTTTCTTAATTTTTTTTCTGTTTTTTATTTTTGAGAGAGAGAGAGATAGCACAAGCATGGGAGGGTCAGAGAGAGAGGGAGACACAGAATCTGAAACAGGCTCCAGGCTCTGAGCTAGCTGTCAGCACAGAGCCTGAAGCGGAGCTTGAACCCACGAATATGAGATCATGACCTGAGCTGAAGCTGAACTTTATATTATAGGGAAGGAGAAAGTTGCCTCGCTGTGTCCTAGGTCCTCACCTAAGGCTTGTAGCAAAGGACAATACGAGAAAGATGAACAGAAGTTCATTGATCTGTGTATCTCCTGTCTCATCTGTATGCACGAGACAAACTCAGGGAAGAGTAAGACCTGGTCTCAGATCTGTTTCCAGGGTCCTCAGACCACAGAGGGCCTGTTATGGACTGAATGTTTGTGTTTCCCCCCCAGATTCACATGCTGAAGCCCTCACCTCCTGTATCGCCACATTTGTAGATAGAGCCTCTAAGGAAGTAATTAAGGCTAAGCAAGGTCAGGAGAACGGGGTCCTGATCCGGCAGCATTAGTGTCCTTGTCAGGAGGGACGCCAGAAAGCTTGCGCCCCATGCCACAGAATGCATACGGGGTCACTGGAGCGCCAAGCAGGCTGTCTGGAAGCCAGGAGCAGAGACCTCAGGCGAAATGTAGCTGCTGGTACCTCAGTCTGGGACTCCCCAGCCTCCGGACTGTGCGGCATTTCTGTTGCGTGAGTCTCCCAGCCCGAGCGGACTCAGACAGGACCCTTGCCACCCTCTGCAGCCACACCATTCCGTGCCCATGCTGTGGCTCCTGCTACCCTCGTCTATAGCACAGGCCTGCTCTGAGCTTGAGCCGGCTGCTTCTCCGTGCTGCCTGGGCTCTGCTTTCGTGGTCTTAGGCGCAGAGCACCAGGAACTTCCTGAGGCCTTCCTGCGTGCCTGCTGGAAAGGCCTGGAAACACGCTGGAGAAGCAGATTAAAACCCTTCCTCTGTCTCACCGAGAGGAAGTGGATTTCATATCCTGGATTCTCTCTTCCCTGGCCTATAATCGCCGGGATCTAGTCCCGTAGGCAGAGTGCTTAATATGCTCATGAAACGCAAGGAATTTAGAAAGTTACTTCCTCCTCCCTGGCAAAGCTGGGCTTCCAGATCATTGTCTCCTGAAAGATGTCAATAGACCTCTTTTTTCTGTTCTGCGGCCAGAAATCTACCCGATTTCAAGTCAGGCCCGTTTCACATTCTTGACCCTCAGAATAGCCCTAGGGAGTGGGAGGCAGGTGGGCTCCGGACTGGCTTCCTTGTAACCAGAGCTGGGCTGCGGCCGTCAGCGAAAGGAGAAGAGCTTCTAGGTCAGATATGAATGGAATCCTACCACTCCAGAATCACTCTTGAAAAAAACCCCTTCAGTACCATCAAGGCAGACTGACATCTCTCCGCGAACGTCTGTCTCCCGCAGCTCTGAAACAAACCGCCTGAGCATCAGATGAAGAAACGGCCTGGTTAGAGGACCGGGCGCCCAGGAAAAAAGGCTGCTTTTGTAGTACCAGAGTCCCACCCAGCATCGTGAGGAGGCCGTACTTCGAGAAGCGAGGGATCGTACATCCCATCCCCCGTCTGGTCCTCCTGTGGGGCAGGGGCTCAGAGCGGGAAGGTGAAGCACCCCCAAATGCTGGTAACATTGTCCTCCACCCTCGTGGGGTCCCTGGCTGGGCCAGAAAACCAACAAAAATGGATTCACAGGAGACAAGCAGGCTCAGTTAACGTACAGGTTCTGGGCCCCGGGGCCGTCAGGCAGGAACGCTCCAAGAAATGGTTAACCTGATGAAGAGCGGGCTGCCATGGGAAGGCGTGGTGGCACCAAGGGTAGCGTGAGCCCAGGGAGCAAGAGGGCGAGGCGGGCTCATCCAGGATCCCCTAGGTGCCCCTCCTCTCCTGAGAGAAGGCCGCTCCCTTCTTCCGGGTGCAGGATCCCCTCTCCCACGGAGGTGGGGGGGTCCTACGGCTGCTGTAGGGAGAAGGGGGCACAGAGAGGTCTCCCTGCACCTGCATTTCTCAAATTCCTTCAACTTACGCTTAAAATATGGTAAGACGCCGTATTTGAGAACTGCGTGTTCTGACCTCCATCAGACTTAAGTTACGGAACAGGACAGCTCAAAGCTTCGGGGAAATAAAGTAGAAAATACCTGCTGTGGATGCATCCTTAGCAGCGAGGTGTCAGCGCCGCAGAACGAGGGGGATGAGGAGGCTCCTCCTGACGTGAGAAGGATGCGGTACAGCAAGGATGCGGAGAGCTAGAGGGGGCTCCCCGGGCCGGCGGCCGTGCTCCGCGTCTCCCCCACGGCCGCCGGCAGGGAGCCTGGCACCCACGGGCGTCAGGGTGTCCTCCTCTGTGTCACCAGCCAGGTCTTCATTACATCTGGGCCTCGCTCCGTCCGGGAAAGTGAAAGCTGCCTAAGTTATCTCTTCAAACCCAAAGGTAGCAGGAGACACAAGGCTTTCCAGTTCTGAACAAAAGTTGCCATTAAGTTTAAATCACGTTCTAGGGGCGCCTGGGGGGCTCAGTCGGTTGAGCATCCGGCTTCGGCTCAGGTCATATGCTCACGGTTTGTGGGTTCGAGCCCCACATCGGGCTCTGTGACAGCTCAGAGCCTGGAGCCGGCTTCAGATTCTGTGTCTCCCTCTCTCTCTGACCCTCCTCTGCTCACACTGTCTCTCTCTGTCTCTCAAATATAAGTAAAAAACATTAAAAAATTTTAAAATCACGTTCTACCAGGTGAGACAGACTTCTCGTGTAGACACATCGTAAGTGCCACTCACGTGTCCCAGCGTGCTGCTGCAAAGCCCACCTTTTGGCGATCGACTGTGCTGAGTGCTGTGAGTGAAGTACATGATGGGTAAGGAGGGAGGCGGTGCTGTAAAGAAATCTCAGCCAGAAGCAGAAATGAACCTCTGAATTCTGAGCCTCCCAGGTTCCATCAGTGAAGAAACTTTATTCTCAATGTAAACTAACGACAAGTTTTCACCAAATATAGGTCACAACTGCAGTGTGATACAAACATGTGAGATTTGAGGTTTATTACTTTCTCTTCCTTCTATAGAATATATGCATTTCCCCAAACGCATATATTATTAAGAGCCCATAAAATATTAACTCACTAAAACTGCATTATTAATGACATAATCTGTGCGATACATGTATCGGTTTTTCTCTGGATGCTTTACTTAGAAAACCCAGGTTCCCTTTCTCATGATGCTGGTGAAAGAGACGATTCTACAGATGTCGATTTGTTATGACCAAGAGAGGTCATGATCTTGTAGACCAGGGGTCAACATAGAATCAATAATTCTGTCAAAAACGCGAGATTTCAAACTAGTGATGGGCCCCCCCAAATAAAAACATAGGAGCGCTGTGGGAGCGGGTCTGTGTTTAGAAATGTACTACGGGGTATTTTATTTTGTTTTGTTTTATTTTCCGTGGGCACTTTCTAAAATGAGATCCAAGGTCCGGGAGGCATTGCGAGGCCACGCTCAATGATTTTATTGTTGTCTCCATGTCTGTGCTCAGAGACATCGTGAACAGATTTGCGGTGACCATCAGTCCGTTGCCTCGGGCTTGTGGACACCGCTTTCCACCTTAAAACAAGGCACTTGTGATGCTCTGAGTCGATGAAGGCTGTGTTCCCAGGTCTATGAAATTTTCAGAAATCATGAACGTTAGAAGGTACACATCATCCACATCTCTGAAGGGAGAGAGGAAAGATGTCGATTTCCACCTGCATTTGGTTCTGTGGTCGGTCTCCCTCCCGGGCCCGGGAAAAACAGCTCATCTCCACCGCCTTCTGAACATACTGTCCGGGGAAAGGCAGTCCCCACATATGGTTTGAATTCAATTAGCCAGAGCCTCTGAGAGGCACGAGGGTTCCATTTAGGTTATTGCTTCTTGAATTCCCATTTGCAGCCTTGCAAATAATGTTCAAAACCATTAGAGCATAAAGAGTTTTCATTACCCTTCACTCACATCAACAGCAACCACGTATGATTGGGCACCTGCTGGGGTGCTGTGCTTGGTACCCCATGGGTGGAGCAAGAGGAAATGCGGTGTAGAACACCCGTGCAGGACGCGCAGAAGGCAAACCTTTCTAGTGAAAGCAAAGGAGGAAATCTCTAGAAATGTGGAGCTGTAATAAAAAAAAAAACCCACTTAAATTCGATTATACAAAAAATGAGAAGTTGCTGAATGTCAAACCGTCAACGCTGTAAAAAGTTGAATAGCAAAGTGGGACACAATGTGAACTCTATGACAAAGGAAAATGTCCTTTATAAAGGCTTCATACAGGTGGGTCAGTGAAGGAAGAATGGCATTCAGTAGAAATATGGTGGCGGGACATGAGCAAGCCTTTCACAGAAGAAGGACAAATGGTCAGGAAACGTGCACAAGTACCAAACAGGAGTAAGCATTCAAGTAAATGCAACTAACATCAGGAAACATTTCGAGCTACCAAATTTTCCATTTTTTCTTTTTTTTTTTAATGTTTTTTATTTATTTTTGAGAGAAAGAGAGAGACAGCGTGAGCAGGGGAGGGTCAGAGAGAGAGAGGGAGACACAGAATCCGAAGCAGGCTCCAGGCTCTGAGCTGTCAGCACAGAGCCTGACGTGGGGCTCGAACCCACGAACTGTGGGATCATGACCTGGGCCGAAGCCGGACGCTCAACTAACTCAGCCCCCCAGGTGTCCCCGTTTTTTCTTTTTAAGAATAAGAGTAAAAGGGGGTGCCTGGGGGGGCTCAGACAGTTAAGCGACTGACTTTAGCTCAGGTCATGATCTCACGTCTCGTGGGTGGCATTGGGCATTGCTCAGAGCCTGGAGCCTGCTTCTGATTCTGCCTTCTTCTCTCTGCCCGTCCCCCGCTAGTGCTCTGTGTCACCCAGTCTCTCAAAAATAAATGTAAACAAAAAAAATTAAGAGTAAGAGGAAACGAAGCTGTGGTAAAATGCATAGGGAACAGTGTGAGTTTGAGCTGTGGGCCGTTGCCTCTCTGGCCCTGCTCAGCTGTAGGACATCTGTCCTCTGTCCACACCGTGCCCACCACACACGTTAGCCTGCATGCAGGACCATGGAGAGCTGCTCAGCTTTGCGTCCCGAAGCGGAAGCCCCGGGAGTCAGTCTCCCATGGGTGGCGGTGAAGGAGGGTGAGAACTCGGAGCTGTGCGGGGAAGCCGGCAGCCTGCTGAGAGTGGATGGGGCCGCAACCGGCGGCAAAGAGGAGCCTCTCCGGGCAGGTCCGCGATCCCAGGCCTTGTCCCCTGCTCGTGGAGCCCCCGAAACCCTCCGCAAGCCCACAGGAGAGCCCGCAGCCCCGCTGAGCTGCTTGGAACAGGGCTCTGTTGCTGGCGCCTTCAAAGCCGGGGCCGGGCGTGTCCAGTGGCCGAGGGGGTTCTGGAGCCTGTCCAGCGGCACGTGGCAACTTGTGTTAGCGGCCCGTCCCAGGACGTGGTTCGAGATTTGTGTCCGGGGACACCTACGGAAATATTACTTTTAATAGTGAACAATTGGAAACAACTTAAAAGTTCCACAGGAAGGAGATTGCTTACATCCATAGGTGATGTACCAAGGTCATGGCAGCGTATTTATGGTAGAGTGTGAGGCTATGAAGCTGCTGCTAAAAAAGCTAAGTAATGGGAACCCTAAATGGGCACAGGGGGAGAAAACCCAGAAAGTTTATTATCCCAAATCTATTCGTTATATATTTTTTTAATGTTTTTTATTTATTTTTGAGAGAGAGCACGAGCAGGGGAGGGGCAGAGAGAGAGGGAGACACAGAATCGGAAGCAGGCTCCAGGCTCTGAGCTGTCAGCACAGAGCCCAACGTGGGGCTCGAACCCACGAACCGTGAGAACATGACCTGAGCCGAAGCCGGACACTTAACCAACTGAGCCCCCCAGGCGCCCCCTATTCATTATATTTTAAAATAGAATCACAATTATAGGTAAATTCCAATAGCACAAAGAATGCTCAAATACCTTCATCTGGACTCACCAACTGTGTGAACATTTTCCCTCCCTCTCCACACACACATGCACGCACGCACTACATACTGTGACTCTCTCTATAAAATTAGATATAACTTTATATTATACATATGTATATACATGTAAATACATTATGTAATTTGGATATAATTGTACATGACATATAATGTGTAATATTTGTTTCACATGTATGACCTTTAACATACATGTTATGTGCACACGTTGCACATTTATAACATATGACATATACACATGTCACATCACACATGGAAAACTGATATATTACTTTTTCTGAACTATTTGATAGTATGTTACAGAAATCATCTTCTTCTCTCAGGAAATAAATGACCTTCATATGTTAGTCTTATTCTTTTTATACTTTCCAAATTTTCTACCTTTGTAATTAGCTAAAAACAACAATTTATGTTACCTTAAGACATAAATCACAACTGTTCACCTCTCGAATATTTTAAGTAATTTTAAAAATTACTGTCTGGGGGCGGCCTGGGTGGCTCAGTTGGTTGAGATCTGACTCTTGTTTTCAGCTCAGGTTGTGACCCTTGGGTGGTGGGAAGGGTGCCCACATTCAGCATGGAGCCTGCCTCAGTTTCTCGCTCCCTCTCCCCTGCCCCTCCCCCACTTGTGTGCGCTCTGTCTCTCCTCTCTCTCTCTCTCTCAAAAACAAAAAATAATTATTGTCTGGACAATACATTGCTACAACTCTTTTGAAATCAACTTAGAAATTCATATCTAAGCTGTAAAAGGTTTCTTTTGAACTAACAATCCTACTGCTAGAATTCTAGAATCTTCTAAAGTTTTGAAAGAACCTTAATTATGAAAGAAATTTAATTACAGTAATCTTTTTAAGAGGAAACAAATGTGAACGCGCCAAATGTCCAACAACAGAGAAGTGTCTGTGGAAGCTCGTTACATCTGTTTGAAGAAATCTCACACGCCCACTGAGAGGCTGTGTGTGAAGTGCGTGTTGCCACTGGGAAAGAACAGCCGTGTTATAGACGAGGGTTCTGGTGGGTGCGAGGTGTGTTGGGGGGCGGGGGGTCATCCTGAAAAGACTCTACTGAAACCCTTAAGAAGCCATCTAGTCTCCTGGGAAGGCTCGCCCCCCCTGCTGAGCAGAGGGAGCCCAGACAGACCCAGGAGTCCCAAACACCACTTGCCAGAGACCCCTCTACTAGGGACAGGGAACACAGAGAGACTCCTAGGGGGCCTGCGAAAAGGACCTAACTTCCTCCCCATTCCCTGCCCAAGGCCATTGCATAACCAACAGCTGCCTTCCCTCCTCCTAAGCCCACACGCATCCTCGGAATCATTCCGGAAGCCACTGCATCAGCTGGACGTGACCCTGTGAAGAAACCTGTCTGCCCTCGTGAGCCAAGCCTTGGAGGTAAAAAAGAAACAAAACATGCAGTGGAGACTCATGGGCCTTTAAGCCTGGGGGTGGGGTGGGTGCAGGGCAGGGGTCAGGGGAGGGGTGAGTTGGTTGCAGTCAGAGCCACCAGCACCGGATAGTGAAGACTCATCTCCGAACGGGTCAGTTGTCAGTAACAGTGGTCACTGACCTGGGGGGAAATGCTCCTTTTATGTGCGACAGGTCGTGTTCATGTTCCTGTCACTGGAGGCTGAGTAGCCCCCACTCAAGTGCCCTTTGGGCCAAGGGCAACTGTCTCCCAGCCTCCTGGGCAGAGGTCTCCAGTGTGCTTGGTGGAACTTGGGCTGTGTGTAAACACGGCAGGACCCGGCACAGACTTTGCCGGCCTCCTCGCCGGGGTCCAGAAGAAATGCAGGCTCCACCCCCGAGTTAGACAGCAGCCTGAGCCCTCTGCTCCCAAGAGTGGCTCGACTTGTGGGCGTAACTCTGACAGATGCCAGGGCAGGCCACGGAGGAGTCGGTCACTCTCCCCAGTGGTTCGTCCAGGCTCAGGACAGCAACCATGTCTAAGATGAGCACAGCCGTAACTGCTGCTCGAAGAGACAAGGAAACTGTGAAGAACAGCGAATATTCTCGATGCCAAAGCGCTCGGTCCCACCAGTAGTGCATCCTTAGGGATGCCTCTTTATGTTCAGGTAGGAAAGATTCAGAAACTGCAAGAGTTTTAGGATTTCCAAGAGAGCCCGACACGTCTGTGTCAGGATGTCAGCCCCAAGGGGGGAGCCCACTGAAAGGCAGAAAGAGACACTATCCCCAGGACTTAAACCTCCAAGTGCAAGTCTTAACTTTATAATCAGTTTCACTTATACCGAATGAAGTCTGCGAGGCAGTGACAGTTTCAAGGTTCCAGTCCTTCAGGGGCAACAAAGACGACCATTATGTCCGAGCGAGCAGCTGCTCTTTGATGTTGTAAAGGGCGGCAGACAGAGGGCCCAGGTGGAATTAGGGCTGGATTAGGAGGCAGGCGAGTGCAGGGAAGAGGCCGGGAGAAAGCGGTCTACGGTTTCAGGCTTGGGTCTGCAGACAGTGCGACACGCGGACAGAGAGAACAATCTGGGGCCCCAGAGAAAGCCAGGGCCCTGGCCACGCTCCGCTATCTCCCTGGCTGGGGGAGATGCAGTGCTGGGGACACGCCGGAGGGGGTCGCTCCACATGACTCCTCCCCTCCGGTCTGGAGACAAGAGTGGGAATTACTTCATTATTCCAGGATAGAAAGTCTTGGAACTTCGTGAGCACACCCTGCTCTTCCCATCTCCTGCTTGGAAGCAAGCAAGACAAAGTGAACTCCGGCGCTGGGCAGAGATGGTCTGGGAGGGAGGGAGCATTTGTAGAGGGTCCCTGACTGTCTTATTCGTGTCCCTGGGGAGGAACACAGACCCTCCGCACTACCGTCTGCTGCCCATC
>NC_043701.1:181039324-181046712 GCF_006229205.1 Suricata suricatta | reverse complement strand
TCTGTGCTGACAGCTAGCTCAGAGCCTGGAGCCTGCTTCAGATTCTGTGTCTCCTTCTCTCTCTGCCCCTCCCCCTCTCATGCTCTGTCTCTCTCAGTATCAAAAATAAATAAAACAAAAAAAAATTAGAAAAAAAAAAAGAATTAGCTTCTTTCTTCCTGATGTCAAAGGTCATGCGTGTCTTCCCACACAACCATGGCTCCCCCCACCCCCATCTCTCCCTCCACCCTTGTGCCCAACCTTGGCTGCATGGACAGGGTCTCTCCCATCCCACCTTCCTAGGTTGGCGTGTCACTTACCTTGGCCAACGGACAGGAGCAAGTGTGACTCGGGCAGAACCTTGGAAAGAGCATTGGCAGTGGGACTTGGCCTTTTCTTGTGCTCATTGGACCCCCGAGGCCACAGGATGAGCCTTGACCGGCCCACGGAAAATGAGCGATGACTCCATGTAGAGATGCCTGTCCCACCCCAAGCCCTGAGAACAACCAACCTGCCGATCACTAGAGATTCAAATCTGGTCACACTAGGCCACCCTGACCCAGCCTCACTGATGGGTGACTACAGAGACACATCAAGTTGGCCTGGACCCAATGGACAGCCTGCTGACCCACAGAATCGTGAGGAATAACATTTCTTATTCCGTGTTTTAAAACAGCTTCATTTTGGAGTAGTTTGGTCTATAGCGAAGGCTAACTGAACATAATTTAAGAAAATATTGAAATAGCAAAGAATTCTAATAGGGCAGCAAAAGTCACCCACAATTCCATCAACCACAAGTAACCGGTGTGAATATTTCGGAGTATTTTCTATCAATTTTACATTCAGTTAGTTACATGACCCCAGAGAGAGAAGGAAAAGGAGAGAAATAGAATGATGATAGAAACACAGAATTTATGTGATATGTAATTTGTCTTTTTTTCCTGTCACGACTAGCGTTGTCTTGTGTCATTGGCTATTTCTGGAGAAGGGGACATTCGTTGACTTGGAAACGTCTGTCAAACACCACAATCTCCCTCACAGCCAGTCACGCGTTCACATTCCTTTGTCAGTGTGTGTACCTCTGAATCTGAGCAGCAGAAATACTCAGCCTAATTGGGTTAAAATGAAATAAACCTAACTGCTCATGTGCTGTTGTGCAAATTTGTCTGAATAATTGACTAGGGCTTGAGCTTTGGCCAAATTTGTCACCAGGGACAGGAAACAGTTCTTGTGACCTTGGCCTTCCTGCGGAAGGGCTCTTTCCAGGGTGGCAGGGGCCAGCCCAGGTGGTGAGAAGAGCTGCCGGATAATTCATCCAAGAGCTCTAGGGGGTTCATTTCTGTTCCGGCCTCATCCCCAGGCCTACTCACCGATGGGACACTGACCTGGGCGCAGAGACAGGTGGGTGGCCTCCTGCACAGAATCATCCTCAGGGGAGAGAGGGTCCTTCAGCCTACGGGTCTGCTGGGAAGGCCTGGCTTGTATCGGAGAGGATGGGCCATTCTGAGTATGTGGGCTGCCCCACGGTTAGATTCGTTCACATCTGAGTCCCAGGAAGAGAGGTGCCTTGTGGACGTGCCCTACTCAGACCACAGCTCCCGTCACTCCCAAGGAGCATGCTATAAAAGCCATAAACAAATTTGTAGGAAGCCCAATCCCTTTGGGGGCTCCAAATCATAATAGTTAGGAACTTACACCCCATTATTTGGCATTCCCACTTTGGATTCTCCCCACTTGGGGTGTTCTCTGAGTCCCAAATCGGGCACCTGTTACTCCACCCTCCCAACCCCCTTAGCTCCGCCCCATTCCCAGCTTTCTTATGTAGATGTTCTGCAGTGTCCCTGTCCCCTCTCTTGGTGGCCTTTCTCCTGTTCTCCTCTGCCTGTTCTCTCCTCCTGTAGCACAAAGCCCAGGAGGCTGCCCCGCGGAAGGAGACCATCCCAGCGGGCTGGAGAAGCAAGCGCCTCCCATACAGGGCCTTCTTTCCTTGAGGGGAACTGGGGAGACTCCCACAGCAATATCTTTTTTCTTTTCAGCCTGAACTGACATCACAAATCCCAGGGGACATTTGCAAACAAAGTGGCCTGACTGGGGTCATGTGTCACAGTGCAGGGCGTCTGGCCCTTCCGGTGTTTCCTTGTGTGCATCTGTAGGAAGATGGGGCTGAGGGCCGTGCCAGGGAGAGGAGGGGCCAGTGGAGGCCAAGGGCATTTGCTCAGAGCACACATATGACAGTCCTAGCGGCCACCTGGAAGTAAGGGCTGAGTCTTGTGCCTTCATGGGTATTGAAAATGCAATGAACATGCAGACAAATGGAATAAAATGCAGCCCCCCCCTCCAGGTTGGTATGACTTGAGGGGATGCAGGTAACATGAGAATCACATCCGTTCCAGCCTCCTCAGTCCTTCTCATGGCTCTGCTTTTGGGAGCCCTCAGTCTCTGTGATTTTTTCCTTCCATTCTGCAGCACCCTCTGCATAGAGAAACGCTCACAACCCAAGTTTCAGATGTCAGTCCACGGGTGTAATCACTGCAGAAGTTCGAGAGCCAGATAGTTGCCTGTGGGAGGGGCTTTTTCATTCCATTGCTGGTGGTCACAAGGATCTACACGGAGGATTCACCAGGCCATGTTTTCTCGACCCCCCTCCACCCGATGGCAATCTTTACATGTACGTGTCTATCGGAGATGACCCAAATAGCATCTCCGTGATCATTCTCCTGCTGGCGTGCACATCTGGACCATTAGGTCATTTCTGAGAATGCCTGAACTCAGACACAGGGTCAGCACAGCGGTAGCATTTGTATGTCATTAAACCTCCACAAAGAGAAGACTGCTGGTTGGTGAACGGATTGAAAACTGAGTGTGTGGATGCCGTTTTCTGTGTTCGTGGCAGGATGGTGGCCAGGAGCGTGTCCACACTACCTAAGCTTGGGGCCAAGCAGGGCAGTGCCTTTCTGGCCGGTGAGTCCTGTTTCTTTGTGCCTCTAGTCCTGGTGCATGTGAGGCCTTTGGAGATGGAAAACATTTCCAATCCTTGAGACGCCTCTGAATTTCAAGGCAGATTTTCCCTATGTGTTACACATGGCCCAAAGAGTTTCGTTGTTCATATAAAATGTGTACCAAGTCATGCCAGGTAACTAGGCTCTAGGCTTTTAAGAATATTGATTGATTGGTTGATGAATTCATTCATTTCCTCATTGACTCAAACACTGAGAAGGGACTGTGCTCCAGGCCTGCACCTTCTTGGGATCCCAAGAGGAAGAAGACACTGCCCTGGGCAAAGGGATCTTGACTGTACTGACAGGTGACACTCAGGTGTTAGGCGTTGCAGCAGCGCAAGGAGCCAGAGGAGGGGCGCCAATTCTGCAGAAGAACGCCGGACACTTTTGAGGGGGCTCGCAAACCGGGTGGTAGCAGAACAGCAATGACCAGCGGCCATCGTGCCACTGTGGAGAGGAAGCGGCTGGGACTTCCGTGTGTTGCCGGTGGGCAGGGCCGTCGGTGCGACCTTGGAGCCCCTTTGCCAGTTACTCGCTAAGGGTAAGTGTAGGGTCATGATATTCCCGTGACCCAGTAATTCCACTTCTGGGTTTACACCCCAGGTACGTGTGTGCACATGCCCAGAACATGACATTCATGAGAATTGTCATCCACAATTTACACACAACACTTGAAAACTGCAAACAACTCAGGTGTCCATTAAATATTTTGAGGTCTGTCCATACACCGGAACCGTAGTCAGCAGTAAAAGACAAAGACACTGCTGTGTGCGGCAGGTGCGGACTCTCAGAGTGACCGATGAAAGAAACCACATACAGGCACCATCCACGGGGACCCTGTTTGTGTCGATGATGGTGGACGTAGGCATAGTCCTTACCCGGGGGGAGGTCTCGCCTGGAAAGGGGCACAGGTGGTGGGGGACGCTGGAGACAGTCTCTCTCTTGATCTGGGTAGCAGTACAGGGTTCCGTACCCAAGAAGAACTCATGGAACTGTACACTTAACATTCACACACTATGTCTGTTATAACTCCGTAAACATTTTTAAGTAAAAAAAAAAATCAACTAACAAATACATGAAATAGAACGTTATCACTTAATGTCTCAGGACACGGGAGGGACCCCACACTCGTAGGAATTATGAACAGACCGGCTGTGGGGCAAAGACTCCGTCGCCGGATGTTCTGGTTCCGGAAGGCAGAGGACTAGGAAGGGCCCACGCCTGTGCTGAGGCCACGTGGGGCCCGCCCTGCACGCAGCCCGGTGATGTGCATTTTCTACAGTGATGCTCACTTCTTTTTAAATTTTTTTTTAATTTTAATGGTTTATTTATTTTTGATACAGAGAGACAGAGGATGAGAGGGGAAGGGGCAGAGAGAGAGAGAGAGGGAGACACAGAAACAGAAGCAGGCTCCAGGCTCTGAGCTAGCTGTCAGCACAGAGCCTGATGCGGGGCTCGAACCCACGAATGTGAGATCTGACCTGAGCCGAGGTCGGAGGCTTAACCGACTGAGCCACCCAGGTGCCCCTGATGCTCACTTTTTAAGCAGGAGAACCTACGTCACATTTTTTCCAATGAAATTTTTTTATCGACTTATGAGCATTAAAAAAATTTTTTTAACGTTTATTTATTTTTGAGAGACAGAGAGACCAAGTGTGAGCAGGGGAAGGGCAGAAAGAAGGAGACACAGAATTCAAAGCAGGCTCCAAGCTCTGAGCTGTCAGCACAGAGCCCAACACGGAGCTCAAACTCAGGAACCGCAGGCTCATAACTGACTGAGCCACCCAGGGTCCCCTGTGAGCATTTTCAAGCCTGTAGAAAAGTAGAAAAATGTAATAACCACGCTGATACATCTGTCAATGCATGCAACAATTGGTAACATTTTGTTATAGTTGCTATATTATTTTCCTGAGCTAATCCTTTTTTAAAAAACCATCTTATTATAGAAAATTTGAAATATTGAAAGAGAGAGAAGTATAAGGGGGTCTCATGCATCCAATCCCCAGCCTCAAAAATTACGAAGACATGGCCAATCTTGTTTCTGGTGTATCTCCGCCTCTTTCCCCACCTCCCACTCTAGAATTATTTGGAAACAAATCTCAAATATTGACATCATTTCATGCACAACATAGGAGTACATTTTTGCTTAAAGAAAGGGCTCTGAAATGTAACTGCAAAGACCACTATCATACCTTCAAATATTAACATAAACTTCTTAATATCAAATTTTAAGTTGGTGTTTACAAATCAGAAGCCAAACAGAATTCACCTACTGCATATTGCTGATTTTTAAAAACTTCTTTATGAATATTTCCTTCTTCTTCTTTTCTTTCTTTTTTTTTTTTTTTTGCAGTGCATTTATTGAACTAACCAGATTGCTTCCCCAGCATATCGTGCTTCTCACACTGTAGCATGCAAAAGAATTATCTGGAGAGCTTGTTAAAATCCAGATCCGTGGGTCCCAGCCTCAGAGATTCCTGATTCAGTAGTTTCCGGGGTAAGTAGGGGCTGAGAATTTGTATTTCTAGCAGGCTGCTCAGTGATGCTAATCACAGGCCTGGGAACCCAAGCTGGGTAGCTGGTCCCCAGGGTCCAGATTTAGCTAGCTGCTTTCCCGGGGTGTTTTTGAGTATTTTTCTCTGCTCATGATATATTTAAAAAAATTTTTTAATGTTTATTTATTTTTGAGAGAGAGCGCATGTGAGCAAGGAAGGGAGGGCAAAGAGAGGAAGACACAGAACCGGAAGCAGGCACCACAGAACCCAAAGCAGGCACCAGGCTCTGAGTCATCAGCACAGAGCCTGACGCAAGGCTCGAACCCATAGATTGAGAGATCATGACCCGAGCTGAAGTCAGACACTTAAACGACTGAGTCACCAGGCAGCCTCTGCTCATTATATTTTTAAAAATCCACTTGGCTGGATTTGGACAAAGGACTGTATCCTTTCATCAGAAGGCACAATGTCTGGCCATCTCCGAAACTTCAGCTGCCATGATCATTCTTAGCTTTGTTATTTCATTTCATGGGGGTTGCAGAACTAGTGGTATTCTAATTGTACTGTTCCCTTGTCTGCTTCTCTAGAGATAGACCTCCCTTCATCAACTATTCGAACATCCAAAGGTAGAGTTCATACGGCAGTCAGATGATCTTTCTCTCCATTAACCCGTTTTCAAAATAGGGAGTTGGCCCCTAGCATTCTGAGCAAACAAAGAGGTAGGTTTTGTTTGTTTTTATCTATGCTACTGAATTTATGACTACGAATGTATTTTTCATTTTCAGTTCACTAAGTTATTATTTTTATTTTTTTGTAAAATTTTTAATGTTTATTTATTTGAGAGAGGCAGAGCGGCAGAAAGAGAAGGGGAGAGAAAATCTCAAGCCAGGGATTGGTGTCAGCAATGGTCCTGATGCAGGACTTGAACTCACCAACTGTGAGATCATGACCCGAGCTGAAATCAAGAGTCAGCTGCTTAACCCACTCAACTAAACCACCCAGCCACCCCCAGTATTATTTTTAAAGTTTATTTATTTATTTTGAGAGAGAGCAAGAGCACCTGCGTATGCCTGTGTGTGTGCAAGTGAGGAAGAAGAGCAGAGAAAGGGGGAGGAGAGGAAATCTTGAGTAGGCTCCACACCCAGCCCAGAGCCTGATGCAGGGCTCCAGCCCATGGCGGTGAGTTCATGACCTGAGCCAAAACCAAGAGTCAGTCACTTAGCCTACTGAACCACCCAGGCATCTGACTAAGTTATTATTTTTTATGCTCAAATTATTTTATTTTTGAGTAAGGGGGACCTGGTCAGGTTAGCTCCTGGCTCCTTTTTGCTTGACTCCAGTGGTCTTTGATAGCTTCCTTTTCTGATAGGACAAAATTTTCCATGTTCACCTTCTGTATTCCTTCCCTGAGATCTGGAGTCTGCTATTTCTTCAAGGACCCCTTAGTTGCATTTAATGCAAATGGCCCTTGAAGACCATAATCTATGCACTGGACACGTTCGTCAGTGACTGGATGGTCATTGTTTCCAAAACTTTTCAGTGCATAAAGCTGGAAGATAGGTTTTTAAAAATAAAATGTATAATGAGTTTCTAGGAATACTTTGAATTAGAATTTAGGGGACATTTCACTTGATCCCATCAATCCGAAGTCTCAGAATATCAACCCAAACCCGATAGTCCATGCTATGATCAGCAAAAATGGTTTGTTTTTCCTTTCATATGTTCTTTCGTTCTTAGTGTGTGTCTAACGAAGGCTGTGCAGTCACATTAATGTTTGAAGTCATGTGAAATAGTTCCTGTCTTTGTGGTCGTGCCATGAATCAATATATAGCTAAGTCTGTTTCACTTTGCTTTTGACTCTTGAGAATGATTTTTTAAATAATTTCATTCGTTTTATAACTGTGTAAGTATTTCC
>NC_043701.1:181031292-181039224 GCF_006229205.1 Suricata suricatta | reverse complement strand
TCCGTTGCTGGCTTCCGTTTGGGAGAGGGGGCTTTACCAACACGTACTGACATTGCCCCGCGGGTATTTGCCAGAACATAAGCATCTAATAAGCGAACATATATGTGTTTTCACTTCTGAAAGTACTGTTGCCCCTTTTTAATGTGCTGGCAAGTGTTTTTGTGACAGGAAACAGAGGCTCCTGTGCAGAAAATCGCTCCGGCCTTGATCTCTGGGCTGTGTGCACATGTGTGCCTGTGCGTACGTTTCTTCTTCTGCAGGGATACACGAGACTTTTGTGTCACTTTCCAAAATAGAACTCAAAAGTAGATCGGTAAAAGAGCAGTGAAATAGGTCAATTGCCATAAATCTAAGCAGAAGGGGGTGGGGTTCAGCTCTAGAGAGAGTGCATGCTTGGACCCTGGATGCCTGTTCTCATAAGGCCTTGGAGGACCACTCTTCAGGGGATGGGAGCGTGACACTGACACTCTGATGTACCTTTGCTGACGCCTGCCTTTTCTTTCTTTGGGATGGTCACCTCCAGGATGGAGATCGTGGTCGCTGGTCATGGGGACCAAGCTGGCCGATTTAAGCCTGATGTCATTAAGATGCTCAACATAGGACCAGGGACAGTGTTCCTCCAGGGGATGGATAAGCAGGGTACTTTCTCGCCTCTGTGGATCGGTGGATACGCAGCTGGTTCTGAATAGCAAAACCGCACTGTTGGTGATGCTTCTGGTATTCCACTCTACCGACTGAGCCACCCAGGCGCCCTGCTTCTGGTATTCCAGTGCAATGCAGTTGGTCACGGGACCCAGCTCCACATCACCCCCACCCAGAGCGAGGCGGAAGCTTCCCCGTGCCGCTGGAAATGTGCCTAAGAGGACTGGGCCATAGCGATGCTTTTCCCTTACTTTAACGGTGCCCTCTTCAATGATACACTGCTTCCTCAACACGGTGGGTCACTTTTCCATATGGCCCACGAGACTGTCTGCACCCTGTCTCCAAGACAGACAGTGTTTTCCTGACGGTGCAGGGTTTTGATTTCCCCACACTAGATATTGTAAGGGTTCTTGGCACTCCACCAAGTAGAAGGGGCTCTCTGATAGATTATAATTAAAAAAAAAAATCAACTTTGATTTTGTGACCAAGCCTCTTCCATGTAACTTTCTGAGTTATTACCGACGCACATTTCTGGTTTCAAATTATTCTGACTCATGCTCTTATTTATTTTTTCCATTGTTGGCAGTATCTCCACGTAACCACAATCTCTATCCATTGTCTGATTACCAGAACAAAACAGTTTGAGGTTGTTTGGAGTTTTAAAGGAGTCTGATTTTGTTTCTCTTACATTTAAAAACACTCCCAGAAGTAACAGACTTAGTTTAAAAATGGAAGATTTGAGAAAATAAGACACATCCTGATACAGATTGGAAATCAGTCCTAAAAAAAACTTGATTTGTGATGGTCATGGGCCCTAACTGGACTAATTACAGAGGTTATGGGGGAAATGGCTTGCGAAAGAAATGAAATATTGCCTACGTATCTTCCTGGACCTCAGCAATAAATACGCTTACATGGCATCACTATCCTTGAGCCTGGACTGGAAGGCTGTATGGAGAGGACAGGTCTTAAAGACCCAAGTGGGGATGCAGTCACACATCAGCTCATTTATCCACTGAGCCAGAAATTGCTGAGCTTTTTTTTTTTTTTGGTCAGGCTCTGGGCTAGGCATGGGCACATCAGTAACAGGTCAAGGGGCCCAACCTCCAAGGGGCTCCCAGTCCAGTAAGGCAGGCAGGCTCACCTAACAATAATTATAGTACAAAGTGGTGAGCCTGACCCCAGCAGTGGATACGCAGAACTGTGCCAGCAAATAAGAGCGAGGCTCCATTTTGCCTGGAGTAGTAGAAAAAACCATGCAGAGAAAATGGCGCCACTCTGGGCTTTGAAGTGTGGATCAGAAAGGAGGGCAAGGTCATTCAGACATTATGAGAAGCATGGACGGCCACAAAGCGTTAAACACTATGCGAATGTCCAGTGGTCCCACGCAGATAAAGGATGGGGTGGGGGGAGATGAGGTTGGGAACTCCAGCGGTTCTCAAATCCCAAATGGCCTTGAGTACCCCGGGAAGGAGATTCAATGTGTTACTAAAGGCATGAGGATTCACTGGAGCTTTATCCTGTTTTCATTTTACGAGTCCTTTTGCAACAGCAGAAGCTGGAATGGGAGCAACTCAAGTTCTGGGGCCGTGACTGTGGTCCGGGAAGGCGCTATAGTTACCTGGCCCCGGGGCCGGAGCAGTGAGGGGGGTGGGGCGCAGGGCAGGCTCGGGAGCCATTCCTGAGTCTGAGTGGACGGGACTTTGCGACTAACTGGAAGGGTGTAGCTGAGGGAGAGAGAAAGGAAGGGGTCAGCAGAGAGGAAATGAGGTGGGGGCTCTTGGAGTCAGACACGCCCGGCTTCGTATCCCAGCTGCGCTGCTTTTCAGTCTGACTCAGGCGCTCCTCAGGGCCTCCCTCCCATCCTTCAAAACAAGGGTAATGGATGGGATTCTCTGGGGGTGATGAGATCCTGGGGGCCAGGGAGGGGGCGGAGCAGACAGATGCAGGACAGAAGCCATCCATGTCACTCAGCGGCACTCTCTACATCACACAGGTAGGGGGCAGGAGAATGGGGGGATGTCTGTCCCTCACCTCCAACGCAGGACACAGAAGGAGCTCTGGGGGGGGGGGGTGTGCTTAACCTCTGTTTATCTTCAGCTCAGCCTAGGACAAGGACAGCTGCAAACCCCCTTGGGAATATTGCCTAAGACTCTTAGGCGCACTTTCCCTCTGATACCTGCCTAGGTTGGTAGGCTTGGGGCGGCGGGCTGGCTGTTCCTGGGCCAGGACATGGTGGTGATGACAGATGTCAAGTGCTGTTTGGTAACTGCTACAAAATTAAAGCTCCATCAGGTCCTAGACCAGAGCTTAATGCAGGAGGAAGAACAAAGGACCCCCCGCCCCAGAAATGGGAGTTGGCTTTTCTGCATGAGTCCTGGAGGAGGGGTTAATGGGAGAAAGGAGGCCCGCAGAGAAGTGTCCATCCAAGAAGCATAGAAGACAGACCCAGGGAGCGGGCTGGAGCAGGTACAGTGAGAAGCAGGGCTGCCCGAGCCACGATCGAGGCAGTGCAGTGGATGCCATGGCGGGCCGGACTCCCTGTCCCACCCAGAACTGTCTGACTCGTTCCTCTCCCCCAAAGTAGAAAATAGTCCGGCTCCGAAGAGGAGTTAAGAAAGACCCCACCACGGATAAAGCGGACACGATAAACCCACCTCTGCTCCCCGCGGCCTCACACAGACCTGTGTTGGAGAGCCATGGCCACATTTTGCCTCCACAGTTTAAGAGAAATCAGGAAACTGGAGAGGATCCAAAGCAGAGCAAGAAACTTGATTAAAGAGAGCAAGAATAGGACCCAGGGGGCGAGTTAAAGAAATTGGGGTTGATTTGCCTAAAACAGTAAAGACGAAATGGGGACTGTATTCCAATACCTGGGGGGGAGGGGGGTGGTGTCCAGTAATTTTCCAAGTTCATGAGCACAGAATAAGAGGCAAATGGCCTAATTTGCCACAAGAGAGATTAGGTAAAAGAAGGAGTTTCATAAACATGTGCACATCTTGGAATGGCTTTCCCTGGGGTTATTGTAAAATAGGGCTGAGCCCTCCCTGGACAGAAGCCTACTGGGGACGACGCCAGGCGGGACACGGAGGGCCTGGCGGGTCCCCAGAGGCCCCAGCAATCCCAGTCCGCCTGGCTCCTGGGAAGCCCTGTGTCTTTCCAGAGGCGAAACCTGAGGAGGGCGTGGCCGGCCTTGCTGGGTGGGAGCATCTTTGCCTCTCCCAGTGGGTCCTTCCATCCGAGACCTGGCGTGACCTTTAAGTCTCATTTTCTCATTGATGGTGTTCAAGACACAGTCGACAGCAAACGCCTGTAGGTTCTTAGATGCCTGGTAAAAAAAAAAAAAAATGTATCACAACTTCCGGAAGTGGCTGTTTAGATCAGATCACCCTGCGGTGAAAATACTCAGAGAAGCTTGTGAAACTCCACGTCCCTGGACGGTGGCTCTGCTGGCCATGGCTGCCCTGGTAGGTGTGCCGTCCATCGCTGTGACTTCAGTCACACGTTCAACCGTCATTCATAGAAGGAACTGAGTCGGGGTGTGGGACCAAGCTTGTGCGCCCGCCTCCTCCCACCCCCACACGCCACATAAAAGACCTGTTGATCTGCAGATAGGATGACAGGATACGGTACAGCTCACAAACCGGGTCGCTTGTGACAGTAAATGGAGGGTACTGTTGACAACTATGCTTCTAAGTAACCGAGGCCTATGGCCACCCATCTATAACTTGTACTCAAAGCCCAAACAAGGGAGGTGCCCTTGGTGGTAAAATCCTTGCAAACTTTCTGGTAGAAATGGAATGTTTGCTTTGTTAAATGTGGACTGAACTATTGCTGCTTAGCAAATCACCCCTCAAAATAAGTGGCTCAGAATAATAAACATTCATTATCTCATGCGGTGTCTCTGGCTGAGGAAATTGGGAACAGCCTCACTGGACGGGTGGGCCGGGGGTCTCTCAGATAACAGCCCTGCGCCTACCATCATCAAACATTTGCCCGGGCTGGAAGATGGCTCCCGTGACAGCTCACTCGCGTGGCTGATGGCTGGAGGCCTCAGTTCCCTACCTCAGTTCTTCCCCGTCCTCCTGACAGCTGGCTCTCTTCAGAGTGAGCGACCTGAGTCACTCCTGCCTTTCACGATTTAGTCTCAGAGCTCATGCACGGTCGCTTGGGCCATATTTTATTCATTAGAGCAATCTCCAAGCCCAGCCCACACGAAAAGGGAAGGAGATTAAGCTTTATTTCTTGAATGAAGGAGGACCTTCAAATATTTGGTCGTTCTTGCAAGTTCGTGTTTGTTTTTGAGATTCCCTTTTGCCTTCTTTTGAGTGCTGTCTTTTTACTCAGCCCGGCCCAGTGATGGTGGAAAAGGATGGCAGTTGGGGGCACTGGGGGTGTCTCAGCAGCTGGCATTCTAGCCATGGGGTGGCTCTCTGTTCCTCCTGGGTATTGTCAGTCACTTGGGGTACTTAAACATGGGCTCTCTTGAGTAATGAGTAATGAGTTCCCCATCACAGTAGGCATACAAGGAAGTAGTGGATGGTTGCTTGGGTGCCACAGATGAATATACATGGGGGTAGAGGGAGCTGGCCCAAATGACCTTCCATGTCCCTCCTGACCCAGAGCCGTCTCGAGTCCCTGATTCCCCCCCCCCCCCAAAGCATCCTTTGTTTGGTGCTCTTGAGTGAGAACTGGAACAGCCTCTTGAGGTGGGCACGGGTTCTCGAAGACCTATGAAAAGAAAATGGACTCCATGTTATCACAGACTGAGCGGGTCGTGAGTTTCAAGCCCCCCAAGAGATGGAATTAAAAAGATTTACAAGAATCTTAATCGTGGGGTGATTGTGTGTGTTTACTGTTGCAGCGAGCCTCGGGAGCAGGGCTCGGACACACAGACGCTGTTCTGGAAGCCTGTGTCTGAAGCTCTGTCGGTAGGTCGAGCTGCGAGGAGGCTGCGGAAGTCAGAGTGGCGACCTGTGAACCCCCAGCTTAGGAAGATCCGCCTCCATTTCTCATCGGCCGGTTCTCAGAGTGGGTAATGCCTTTTTGTCCTCTATATTGAGCTGTTACTCCTGACGCTGTGTGTGTGTGTGTGTGTGTGTGTGTGTGTGTGTGTGTGTGTGTGAGCTTGGGTAAGGAAGACGTGCCCTGTTCATGAATGTCCAGGCTGTTAAACTAAAATAGCACACAGGAAACGGTATTGCAAAGGTCAGTTCTTCTGGAGAGGAAAGGACAACAGCCGTCTATCTGAAATTTTAATGAGCAGATCCTGGCCTCTGACCCCATACCATGACCTCACAATCCAGAACTGGATGCCACGTCGGCTTCCATTTCCTGTGGGTGAGGAGGCAGAGTTCGCATCCAAAGGACAACCAACCATCTGCCAGACCTAAGGTTCTGTCTGCCTAGCTGGCTGCTATGGATGGGCACGGACTCGTTATGGACGGAATGCCAGTCCAGACTCCTTGCTTCATAGACATGGGAACTTAAATGGTGGAGAAACCAGGGCTGTGGCCAGGATTTTCCTTCCTGTCTTTCCCCCACCCCCCCATTACTGTTCTCTTTGATTCAGTAAAAAATAAACCAAGGACAGTCTCAGGGTACATTTAGCCTTTTGGAAAGAGCTTTGCAACTTCCTAGGTTTAAAACACACACACACACACACAGAGTCAAGAGTAACAGCTCAATATAAGAGAACAAAAAGACATGAATCATTAGTAGAGAAAAAAGCCCGAACCCAGGGCAGGGCACAGGTGAGGTCGGTTGTGAATAAAAAATTTGCCCCGTCAGGGAGATCCCAGAGGCCAGCAGCTAGTCCCATCCTAAAACTAGGCTGTCCCACTGACTTCAAAGGAATCAATTTTTAATTCTCTTACACAGCATTTCTGAAAGTTCTGGGAACTCGGAACCACTTGAGTACTTGCAAAAACTTCCCAGACCTTCCAACTCACAATGTCCAGTGCAAATACCAGGGGATTTGAAATCTTAACAAACACCAGGAATCCCGGGGCTTAGGGAGGTTCTGTATTAGCTTATTTAGTGCTTGAGACCACCTGGGAGATTTGTACTTTACTTTCACTTAACAGATGCCGAACCCAAAGCTTGTAAGTCAGAGTTAAAGACACAGGCTGTATTTGCAGACGGAACTGGTGTGGGCTCTGACCTACTTCTTGCCCTGTGACCACGGGGAAGCCACCTAACCTTTATACACAAGTTTCCTCTGCCCTGTATTCAGGACTTGAAATGAAATGGCCACATTACTTTAGCACAATACAGCGCTCACGTGAAGTGCGTTTCTAGTTGTTAATAACGTACTAGTTAACAAACGACCGAGTGATTATTAAAAGAGGTTAAGTAACCAATCGCACTGTTCAAAAGTCCCGATTTATCCATTTTTCCAGAAAGGTGTTTGAAGGCAAAAGGCATGTCTCCTTAGTTTGGTTTCCCAAGTCCCTAACATAGCGTTGCTAATTGCTTTTTGAGGGAATGAATGAACAGAGAGGTTCTGCAGAGGAGTAAGTAGGAAGCCGAACTGGGTTTAGACTGGGGTTTTTACCGGGGCCTCCCTTCCAGACGGAGTGTTGAGATAAAGTGGCCCAGACAAGGGGGCACGTGGCCTCTCGCTTTCAGTATTTTTTTTTTTTAAAGGCTAGCACTTGGTTGGCATGATTGACCCGGTTCTTGGGAACATTGCGAAACTCCCTTCACCCCTTTTCCCTTAGCAAAACAGGGCCAAGGGGGTCCCTCAGACCTGGGCTAACCGCCCTGGGAACAGGGTCACTATAAGGAGTCGGTGGGGAGTCACGGGACAGATTTCTGCGGGTGGTGGCAACCATCTTTGACACACCCAGATCCTTCAGCGAGTGTAGGTCACTACAGGTCGATTCCCATGGTCTCTGAGAGGGCAACAAGCCAGGTCACCAAAAGGGACATCAAGGCTCCCTGAGGCCGCCAAGAGCGAGGACTCAAGGCATGGAAGGCCCTGCACGGACTTCACTCGTGTTTCGCCCGCGGGCACCAGACGCTCTCCTGGCTCCTTGCCCGGGAGAGTCTCGTGCCAAAGGCGTGGAAGGGCGCTGAGGAATCTGTATTCCTAACAGACCCAGATGCTTCTGACGATCAGGAAAGTTGGGGAAACGACCCAGTACACCCTCTTCTGGGTCCATGCCCTCGGAAAAGACACGGGAGCCAACCTCTGTCAACGGAAAACCTAAAGCAGTACACCAGCAGCGTGATGCCCAGACGTGGCGCGCGCCCGCGAGTCCGAGATTGTTTTCCCAGGCCCGGGAC
>NC_043701.1:180978797-181031192 GCF_006229205.1 Suricata suricatta | reverse complement strand
CGAGCGGGGGCGAGGGCTGGGGTCGCCCCCCACCCCGGGGGCAC
The DNA here is from genome assembly GCF_006229205.1 of Suricata suricatta. Taxonomy (NCBI): domain Eukaryota; kingdom Metazoa; phylum Chordata; class Mammalia; order Carnivora; family Herpestidae; genus Suricata; species Suricata suricatta. Next base: position 181,031,148 of record NC_043701.1, on the reverse strand, counting down.
CTCGCGCGGCCCCGGGGTGTGTGCATCGGGGGAGGGGGGTGGCGGGGGGACGCCTGGCGACGGCGGGGGTGCTTCTGCCGAGCCCCCAGGCTCCGGCTCCTGGCGCGTAGGGAATCCCCCGTCTCCCCCGCCCGAGGTGCCAAGTCCCGGGGGGGTGAGGGTGGGTGGGGAGGGAGCACTTGGCACGGGGCCCGGGAGACGCCAGCGCGTAGCCCAGACGGCACAGCCTCGGGGTCTCTCCCCGCTCCCCTCCCTCCCCTTTCGGGTGTCATTTGCCAAGGTGTGTGTGTCTTGACAGTTACACGTGTCGCTGGGATGGGGTGCATCGGGTCCCCTTACTGACCCGCTCCCTGAGCGAATCCGCTCCCCACCGCCCAGGTTCTGGGGCAGCCCTCCGCGAAGTTTCCTTTCCAGCCCTGCCGTCCCTAAACTTGGGGGAGGCGCAGTGACCACACAGGTGAGCCATGCCCTCCTCCGCAGGTGTGCCTGCTGCGGTCCACAGCGGGCTCCTGTTTATTTTAAGTGGACTCTTCACCTACTTCTGTAGTTTTCTTTCCTTCTTGTTTTTGATCAGGATCGCTCCCTGGTTGTCGGTGGCGGCCAAACTTTAGCAGACTTTTTCCGCCTCCCGCCACTTTGTGACTTTCTGGGCTATCAATAATCCTTAAATGAACCTGTGTAAAGTGATAACTCATTTCGAAGTTAAAACTGCAGCGTAGGCATTCTAGCTGTTGCATAGATCCGGGTGTCCTCGAGTCGCATCCCCTTAAAACCGGGCACCTGTGGAGCCTTTGTTTCTGCGTAATGAGGATTCACCCAGCAGGTGCCTTTTTAAAAATACAGAAGCTTCCCCTGGACGCCGCCACCGCGGTCTTCTGCCGCTAGAGGCGCTGTCGGCCTACCAATGAATGATGTGCCTTGGCCTCCAACTCTGAATTTCTATGGTTCTCTGAAACAGGCATTTATTTTTCAACAACTGGCCTCAATCATGAGCCGTTACCACTTTATGGTACGTTTTATGTTGCAGTTGCCACTGCTACCTTCCACCCCCACCACGTCTACTGTAATGTGGCTAAAACCCAGGTCTCGTTAAAATCCTCACAGAAATGACCAATTTGGGACTTAATGATTAAATAAAAGGATTGCACAGAGCTATGTGGAAGCCAAGGAAGAGGACGGCTGACTGTTTAAAGAACTCTATGACCTGCAAATGAAAATAATGGTCGTAAAAAGTGTTTTGAAAGACTTTTGTACAAATTGGTCCTTTTGAATGTTTATTGGGAAAGAACTGTTTAAAACTCTTACAGAGACTCTCAAAGTGTGCCCGAGCTGCTCTTTAACTTGGCATATGCTCTGCACACACAGACACAAATCCACTGAGCGGGGGTAATATTAATTTCTTTAGAAGACAGAGTTTACTAATTCAAATAATAATGGAAAATTACTTCACGAAACGGGGGACTTTTATTATTTTATGACTGCAACCCTGTTAGAGAGAGATATGGGATTTTCCTTGGGATCGATATGACTCAAATAGAAAACCGGTTAGGCCTCAACATTTTGAAGGGGTTCTGTGATGTGATATCCCAGAGTTCACTGCTTGTTTCTCTTTGGCGTCTCAGGATCAACTGTTAAATCAATCAGTGCCCCAGATCGTAGCACTGAGGTTACTTAAAAGTCCAAGCATATAAGAAAACATTCCTTTGTGCCGGCAAGAGAACGGGAGGAATGACTACTTGTTGAAGGCAGAGTGTATCCTGGGGGCTGTCTCCCTGTGGGTTGCCCCGTGCCCCCGAACACTTGCCTACTTGGCACTCTTTAGTGGCATCTTAGCCCTAGCATGTCTGAAACAGGACCCTAGACCCCAAAACTTAGACCCCGGCTCTGGACACGTTCCTCCGCCCGTCTTCCCAGCTCTGTGATGACACCTTCTGCCTTTTCCCGATGGCTCACGCTAACACACAGAAAGTCATCCCTTTCTCCCTAAAATCCACCAACCGCCAGCATGCATTTCCATCTCCCCTGCCGCCTCCTTTTCTAAGTGTGCTTCCCCAGCCCAGCCCTCCTCCTCCTTTCTTCTGCAGGAGCCTCTTCTCCCTGCTAGAGTCGCCTCCTAACTGGTCCGCCAGCTCTCCTTCCTGCCCCCGCACACCGTATTCTTCCCAACGCGACAGCCAAAGTCATCATTTTCAATCATGACTTGGATCCTGCTGGTTTCCTGTTTAAAACTCTCTAGTGGCTTTCTTCAGCGCTTAGGAAAGAAAATTCAAACCTCTGGATAACCTAATCCCTGCTTTCCTCTGTGATATCCTTTCTTACCGTACCTCCACTCCTCGCCCCCCTCCCCCGACTCATTCTACTCCAGCCACACTGACATCCCTTCTTTCCAACTTTTCAGTATGGTGTTGCCATAACTTTTAAAAAACAAAATTTAGTGTTTTCACTATGAAGACTTTACAAGTATTGTTCACAATTGAGCCACGCCGTGTCCTATGACTGCATTACATGCCTCTTGCAACTTTTTGTTTTTCCTAGAGTTAATAATTGCTTTAAAAAAAAAAAACCCTACCTTTTTTTTTTTTGCTTTATTTCTGGTGCACCAATCTCTACCTCCCAAACGTTCTGGGAGAACTATTAAATTCCTTGCAACATGATCGAACACATCAGGTCGTCTGTCCATTATTTATTTTTATCTGATGTTCTCTCTCCTGGAGACCTTTATTCTTTTGTTCTAATGGGAACTGTTGCTTTTAGGCGCAGAGGACAGCTGTGGCCTCGGGACCGCCCATTTACTTACCATTTACTGAGACACTTGCATTTCCTCCCGCGTCCCTTCTCTGGTGGATCACCTGTTGTCTGAGCACCATAGCTTTTTCTTTCTCAGCTTTTCCCTTATTTTTGTGGAGCACAACTTCTAGTAGCTTTCCGAGGAAGGGTATGTGGGAGGCAAAACCATTTGATCACTTGTTAGGAATATTTTCAGCAAATAACAGAAAAACTGACGACAGAATTTTTTTGTTTTCTTTCTTTCTGTGACACACACTTTTTAAAAAATTTTAAATGTTTATTTTTGAGAGAGAGAGACAGACTGCGTGTGAGGGAGGGAGGGAGAACAGAGAGAGAGGGGGGGGGAAGGGAGACACAGAATCCGAAGCAGGCTCCAGGTTCTGTGCGGTCCGCACAGAGCCCTATGCGGGGCTCGAACCCACAAACTGTGAGATCATGACCTCAGCCGAAGTTGGACGCTTAGCCGACGGAGCCCCCCAGGCGCCCCGACACACACTTTTGACGTCAACAGTGTGGTCGCTGGTACAGTGGGTCTGTGAGACCACCAGTGACCCAGGCTTTTACTCTTGTTTGTAACCAGCATCCTTACATGTTGATTTTTGTCTTCCTGCTTCATGGTCTCATGATAGCCGGTCTACCTCTTAGCATTATATCTGAGTTCTAGGCAGTAAGAGGGCAGAAGAGGCAAAAAGCCGAGGCAGCCAAATCTCTTTTATCAGGAAAATAGGATACTTTGAGAAACCTTTGTCGCAGATTTTCTCTTTGTCAGTTTTTTGACACAGGGCCGTGGCTAACTGCATGAGAAAATAGATGAGTACATATTTTTAGCTGTACACATTGGTATTTCAAACAAAGAGTTCCATGAATAAGAAAGAAGGTTGAAACGTGTGCCTGCCATATCTTGCATAAAAATATGTTATGTATATTCCACCCTTGACTGCTAGTTGGTTTAGGTATAAAATTCCAAGATGGAAGTCCTGTTTCCTCAGTGTTTTATAAGACATCTTACTTGTCTGTATGCCCATTGCTGCTTGAGAACCTGATGGTACTCTGTCGATCCTTTTAAATGTAGACTGTTTTCCCCACTGGAAACATCGTTTTTATCCCTAGTATTATTATGTTTCATGATGACTTACGGTAACTAAGTTCTTACTAGTAATTATGCTGGGAACTTTCTGGACCCTTTCAGTTTGAAAATTCAAGCGATAAAATTCTAGTCTACTTTCTGTATTCTTCAATTATTTTCTTCCTCACTGGTTTTTGTCATGCTTTTTGTGAAACTGCTATTAGCTCCCTGTCTCAACCTGAAAACATTCTGTAATTTTATTATTTATTTTTCATCTCTGCATTTTCTACTTTCCGGGAGAGTTTCTTTACCTTGCTAGTACAGTTATTTAGTGTTCTGGCCCTTTTTATTTTGTAAAATATGTAAGATTTTGGTGAACTCTTGGAGTGTGTTAATTTTTAGTTTTTGAGCATTCTTTACCTCACTTCATTCTCCTCATTAGTGCTGAGCTTCTTCCCACCCCGTTTGTTATAGTCTCTGAATTTCTCCCAGTGTCTGATGTTTGGGTGTTTATATTTAATAATGAGACACTAAGAGGCTGATTGAAAGTTCTGGATGCTTCCCGAGCACAACTTGGTTGCAGGGCCCTTCATACATCGCTATGTCTTCTTTCTTAGGTGGTCCGTTTCTCTGAAGGAGAACCAAGCACCCTCCTGTTGAGGAGATTGAAGCCTGATTGGATGGTCTGGGAACTGAGCAGGGGCAATAGGGTTAAAGTGTTTAAGTGTGATTTGCTCTTTTCTTTCTTTTGTTTTCAGTTTGACGCCTTGCTTCCTCGCCCTCTCTCAGCTATGCCTGGGAGCCCTGAGCACAGGGATGCTTCACTGTCTCCAGAAAACACATCTCCTGATCTGTCAGAGAGGAAGGGACCATCCCTTTCCTGTGGTGGCTTCTCAAGGGATCTTGGGGTCTTTCCTTGGACAATATTTCAGCCCGGCCTTTATTGGCTGTCAGAGGTGCCCATGACGCCTGTTCCCAAGCACTTCCAGGTTTTTCTCGTCCATCTCATCTTCTCAATGGCTTCCCTCCTCTCTCAGCAACAGGGTTCCTGCCCTCTCTTCTCTCCAAGAAGGGCAGATAAACCCCTGTGGGCCTGCCACATACATTCAGAAGTCTGTCCATGGCTCCTGTTACCGCACCATATAGACATGCTTTCTTTCTCTTAATTGTCATTTGGCTCTTTCTGTTCCTTCCTTGTGGAAACAAAAATTACATCCATTTTTAAATGTTTTAAAGCTTCCTTTTTAAAATCTGTAAATGCTCAACATCAGTATATACCTAATTAGGTAGATGTTACAGCTGTGGAAAGTGAAGATTTTTTTTTTCAAGCAATGCAACTATATCATGTGAAGATGCTAAATGTATTTCTTCCCTGGTGTAGATGATGATGTAATGAACTCATTACAATTGCAAAACAAAAAATTTGCTTTGCATTCCAGAAGGCTTTCATAGGCTGAACTGTTCCTGCGGTGTCTGTGATTTATAAAGACAGGTATGAGAAATATTTTCAGATGTCTCTTCTATACCAAATGGCTAGCCCTGTAGCCCTTTGAGCCGTGTCCCCACTGGGAGCTGCATTAAACAACTCCGTAGTGTGTACAATTCTTTAATTATCAGCTCCCTGGGATTGGGAAAGTGAAGTTGATATAATCTGGACAGAATGTTTCAAGAAATCGTGCCTGTGCATTTTTAGTAGCTATTTCTTTCTGTGTCTGTTTAGTATTTTATTAAACCCAACGTTTTTGTACCAGCACATAGTTACCTAAAAAGGCCTTGAGTGCTTCGGTGCCAGGAGCGCCTCTAAGATCTGTGCATGGACCATCTCGTGCCATCCTCTTGGGAGAATCTTGCAGTCGGTCCGCTGTTCCCCTCACTCTGCAGAGGAGGAGACCGTGGCTCTGGTGGGTGGGTGTCCGCTAAGTGGCAGGTGCAGGGGGCCGTCTCTAGGCTGTCTCGTGTCGGAGACTAGGTCGCCCCCTGGTGGACGTTTTGTAATGTGTTCTGTCTTTGGAAGAAGAATAGCGTCTAGAGCGATGAGATTGTAATTTAGCGTAGTTTTCAGCAGAATGGTAATGCAGTTCAAGTAAACTTTGTTCCAGCTTTATTTGAACTTTATTGGATGTCATGCTCTCCAACGGGCCGCCGTCTGCATCTTCAAACTTCCTCCAGCTCATCGTTCATTCCGCCTCCTTGTGCTTTATTTAACGCCCGGTATACCTTGCCTCCAACTGATAGATGAGGGATGGAGAACCTGAATAAGTCAGCATCATATTAATATTTTTTTTAATCTTTTAAGCGTTTATATCCCCCCAAGAGCTCGGGTTCTAGACACCTACTTAAAAACCTGGGCAGTCTCATTGGACTAACTCTGACCCTGCCATCCTTTCACTTGCTCCTGGAAGCTTCCGTCTCCCCATCCGTTTGAAGGACCCGTTCTTAGAACCGCTGATGTCTTCAGCAGGGCGTGGGGAACCTGGCTTGTGCTTTGACCAACAGATTCCTTAACGTTTTGCTCTATTTGTAATTAAAGCCAGAATAGGATTTAAGCAATTCTCATGAGCTCTGTGTCCACATGAATCAGAATAGTCTCCGAGAACCTGGTTCTGCTTTTTTGCTTTTGATTTTAAATCCTGGTGTTTTTTTTTTTTTTTTTGGTAGTGTGCGTGGGAGCCTCGCCTGCGTTAGGATTTGGAGTCTGTGTTCTATCTCAGGGCAGCTGTATTCGGGGTTATGGGATAGATGCTTCCAGAAGTGTGGCCTACTAAGTAAAATCTCTAAACTAAAATCATTTTTTCAGCCAGTTTTAGTATAAGTTGCAATCATGAAAGAGAGGATTGAAAAAAGGCTTTTGGTCCCCCTCATCCATTTGCCTATAAAATGTAAAATATTTCAAAGTTGAAAAAAGGATCCCAATATATTGATAACTTGATATTCTTATCAACCAGATTTTACTATATGTGCTTCAGAATTTTAAAAATTTAAAGACATAAAATGTTAAATATATATATATATATATATATATATATATAAACCTACTTATATCAACCCCCTGTTCTCCCTACCCAGCCACTCTGTAGAAGCAATACTACTCTGAAGTTGGTGGTGGTGGTGGTGTGTGTGTGGGGGGGGGGTGTCCCTAATCAGTATTCGACATTTTTTTAAATATTTAAACATTGTTTGAACAGTACCCAACTGCATACAGTGGGTCTCTGCAGCTGACTTTTTCAAATCAATATCTTAAAGATTTATTCATGTTGATACGTATGCTGACTTCATTCCTTTTAATTGAACGAACCATAAACTGTGCATTCCTGTTGATAAATATGTGTTTTTCCCGCTTCATATTGCAATGCTGCAAAGGTATCTGTGCCCCTCTCTCATCCAACAGGTGTGAGCTCTAGGGAATCTATTACAAATTAATTGAGTAGTAACACACGCCCATTTTCCACTTTCATACGTTTTGCTCTATCACTTTCTAAACTGGTTGTACCATTTTACATGCTTACTTGTTAGGACGTTCAGGTTAGGGGCACCTGGGTGGCTCAGTCAGTTAAGCATCTGACTTCAGCTCAGGTCATGATTTCACGGTTTGTGAGTTCGAGCCCCATGTCGGGCTCTGTGCTGACAGCTCAGAGCCTGGAGCCTGCTTCGGATTCTGTGTCTCCCTCTCTCTCTCTGACCCTCCCCTGATCGCGCTGTCTCTGTCTCTGTCTCTCACTCGCTTGCTCTCCAAAACAAATAAAAACATTATTGAAAAAGCTTGGGTTACCTGTGTTTTTGCAAATCCTTGACATCTTCAGACTTTTAAATGTTGCACACTGGAGATGAAATATCTCATTATTTTAATTGTCAATACTAGAGGCTCTGAGAGTCTTTTTATATGTCTATATTGTTTTCTGTGTTTCTTCTTTGAGCTGTTTATTATTATTTGCCCATTTTTCTAGATTAAATAAATCTTTTTCTCTTTACTAGGCTCCAATAAAGATCTAAAAAATAATTTCTTCTAAATTTTAACTTTTGCTGTTCACTTTTAGTAGAAGTAGACTTTATTATTTATTTTTATTATATTTTATTATTTATTTTTATTGCATGAAGTCAGCATCTATTTTTCTCCCATCTAGACAAACTGGCTATCCTGGTTAACATTTATCGAATCCTTTGTCCCTTTTGATAAGTACTAGGTATAGACAGTTATGCTTCCAGGTTCCTTGTTCTGTTGCACATTTATTTGCTCTATTTCCAGCATCCTCCTGGGTTCTATTTTCTATACTTTGTAATCAGTCCTAAGTGCTTAGGTTGGTTGGCATATAGTGATACAGACATTGAGGTCAGCTCTGCCACTGAGGTGCTGACCCGGGACCTTAGGAAGATGCTTAGTATCCTGTGTTGCTGGAACTTTCCCAGCCCTCGCACCGAGAATCCCGTATTGCAGGAAACCCTTAGTGCTGGGCAAACCATGAAGAACGGTCACCCTAAACCTCACACAAGTTGTGCACTTTCCCACCCCCCTCAGTTTCTCCCTCTGTGAAATGGTGATGATAATAGCATGTGCCCCCAGAGGGGTGTGGAGAAGAGTAAATGAGATAATACATGGAAAGTGCTTTGGACGGCCCTTGCTAAGTACTCAAAGAACATTAATTTCCCCTCCGCCTCTCCCTACTCTTCTTTAAAATTATCTTGACTATTCTTGAATGTTAATATTTCAGAGGCACCTGGGTGACTCAGTGGGTTAGGCATCTGACTTCAGCTCAGGTCATGATCTCATGGTTGGTGGGTTCGAGCCCTGCATCGGGCTCTGTGCTGACAGCTAGCTCAGAACCTGGAGGCTGCTTTGGATTCTGTGTCTCCCTCTCTCTCTGACCCTCCCCTGCTCACGCTGTCTCTCTCTCTCAAAAATAAATAAAACATTAAAAAAAGGGAAATATTTCATATGAACTTTCAAATCTTCTTGATAAGTTCTGCAGAATACCCTTTGGGGACTTAGAGGTTAACTTGAGGGAGAATTGACTACCTCATGGTATCAAGGCTTCGCTTCATGAATGTGGTCATTTCTTTAGTCGTGTGTTGTTAATGTTAGTAAGTTTTACATAATTTTCCCTTTAAAATTCTTGCACATCTTTGTGAGATATATTTTATGAGATTTGGTATTCTGAATGGTATCACTATTTTTATTTTTAGGTTTTAGCTTTTTAATATGAAAAATTTTAAACACAAAAGTAGACAGACTGGTTTATAATGAACACATATATGTCTATTACTTCACTTCTACAAATACCAGTTTGTGGCTATTCTTGTTTTATTTGTGGAATTACTTCTTTTTAAAAGGTTCACAGGGTGCCTCTGTGGCTCAGTCGGTTGATCGTCTGACTCTGGATTTTGGCTCAGGTCATGAGCTCAGGGTGGTGAAATCAAGCCCCACATCTCTCCTCCCACGATTGTTGTTACCTGGCATTTTGTTCCACCATATTGAAACACATTATCAAAAAATGTCATAGGGTGGTGGTCGGCTTTCTGTTTGTTTTTTAATAGTCCTGGCTTATTTTAATTAGTCCAGTTCCTCTCTTCCGTCATGGCTGCCTACAAACCAATTCTGCCTCCGGGATTTAGTTTGCTTCTTATGAAAGTGGTGTTCTACTGAAGATCTATGAGTAGCAAATTCTCTGTATTTGCCTGAAAAACATTTTTTTTCCTATTTTTCCTGAACATTAGCCATATATAGAATTCTAGGTAATGGTTTTGTCCTTTAGCAGATATTACCTACTATATCCTGGTCTCTACTATTACTGTTGAGAAGTCTTTAATGGGTGCTTTCTTTTGCACTAAGGTTTTCTTTGATTGCTCTTAAGATTATTGTTCGGTTTGTTTGTTTGTCTGTTTTATAGTTCTGTAGTTTTCATAATCATGACTTTTGATATGGTTTTATTTTTAATTTGTGTATATCTACCCTTGATGTGTGTCTTGAATCCAAACAATTATTAAAAATTCTTCACCCATTAAAAAATTTTTTTTAAAAAGGGGGCACCTGGGTGGCTCAGTTGGTTAGGCCTCCAACTTCGGCTCAGGTCATGATCTCACGTTCATGGGTTCGAGCCCCGCATTGGGCTCTGTGCTGATAAGCTTGGAGCCTGGAGCCTGCTTCTGATTCTGTGTCTCCCACTCTCTCTGCCCCTCCCTCTCTCCTGCTCAGTTCTCTCTGTATCAAAATAAATAAAAAACATTAAAAATTTTTTTTAAATAAAAAAATAAAAAATAAAAATTCTTCACCATTGCTTCAATTACTGTCTTGTCTTTATTTTCTCCATTACCTTCTTTGGGTTTCTCCTACGTGTAATGGGACCTTATTATTCAGCCATACTGCTTTAGATTTCTCTGTGTTTCTATCACTCTGCTTAACACGCTGAGTGATGATGATTCCAGGCCTAAAGTTCATTTCCCAGTTCTCTTTCAAACAATGCCTATATTGCTGTTTAAACTGTCTATGGATTGACTCTCATTTTCCAATGCCTTTACCTTTTTGTCTATAGAAGATTTATTTTTTTTTAAACTGCCAGATAATTTATAAATAATGTCCTTTCATTATCCCTATTATGGTTTCTGTGTATTCTATGTCTTTAAAAGTTTTGGGGAGGTGGAGATTGTGTGTTTATAAAATATATACATTTATTTTTCCATCTTCCCTTTTAGATTATTTTATTATCTCTATTTCTTAGGGTGCTGAATCTGTATCGGCATGAGTTATCTCTTACAGTGCCTTGAAGTTTTACATTTTGAGCTCATTTGCAGTCTTTCCCATCCACTAATACTACTTCCATGAGAGTCCTGTGCACCTGGAATCATGAAGGGTCTCGTGGACTAGCTTATTTACTTGTGATGGATATTTCAAGATTTCACGGCTTGAGCTCGGGTTTTGTGTTGATTTCTCATTTTGGGCTTTGTGTCCCGTATGATTATTGTCCTTTTGGTTTTACACTCATGTGGTGAAGGCTTGAGCTTTTGACTTCTCTTGGGAGACCCCGAGCCTTCCTGAGCTCTCTGGGTAGACCTGCCACTTCGCAGTTTCCCTCGGGTATTTGGGAGAGTTCTTCTAGCCCCTTGAACTTGGGCAGGGTAGTCCTGTAGGATCCTGGCTTTGCATGGGGGCCCCAGCTCTGGTTCCCCATCTCCTGTGTTCGCAGTCATACTGCCTGTCACTAAACTGACAGTTCCGAGACTGAAGACCCATATCCGCTGTGTCTCCCTGGCATTGATGGCACTGGCAGTATTTGAACGTGCTGGGTATTAATTCTTTTTTTTTTTTTAATCTTTTTAAAATTTATGGATCCTGGTACCTTCCTTTCCTTTCATTCTAGTTTAGTTGTGTCTACACTACAAACCTGCCACATTTTATTTCACATTTTTGTGTTTGGAGTGAGAAACTTTTCTCTCAGGATTTGCACAGTCCACCATGCTTTCAGAACTGGGAATCTCCAACATAGAGTTTTTGGTTTTCTTAGTCCACACATTTATTTGTCCGAGGACACGGGGCTGTGATGGTGAGAAAAACAGGCACAGCTGCTCACCTCCTGGCCTGTAGAGTGAGCGGATCCTACAGATGCACAGAAAGTGAGTCGGACCCACCTGGCACCCTGGTTCTCAGCTTCCAAGACTCCAAAGCTTGGTCAGAAAAGCGAGTCAGCTGCTTTCCAGCTGGCATGCTAGTCTTTGCGTTGGCAGCTGCAGGGGTGAGATGTGCTAGTGACGGGGCCAAACTGAGCTTTGGGGGTGAGGCTGTCAGCTGCTCCCGTCTCCCTCCAGCTGGGGCAGGATGCGAACAGCTGGGAAGCCAGGCTGGATATACCCTTAGACGCCGCCCCCCTGCCAGAAGAGGCGTCAGCAGAATTCCGCTCACGTGAGCCATCCAGGAGCGTGCACTGAATCCGCTCCATGCTTTCAAGTTCTTGTAAAGACAGCGGGTCGTATCACGGGGGAGGCTGGTGATGGAAACGTTCATCTGCGTTATCTGTGTAACTCTTGGAATGAATAACATGATCCTGTACAGAATGACTGCTCTCCTGACTTAGCTCGAGACATCGGATGCCTGATTGGTCACTGGAATTTGGATTCAGTGTACTCAATTCACGAAGTTATACTTCCGATTTCTTCATGGGGAGAGTCTGTTCCTTCGGGCGTAGTTTACTTAACTGTAGTAGACGTCCTGCTGAGGCTTCCTGTCACACTGACGTGTGGTTTGGTGTCTCTCTTTCTTCTTAGCTCTGTTCACCCTGAAAAAGTGCTCTTCAGCCTTCTTTCTTAGCACAGCGGAGGACCACAGCGTTGGTAACAGGTGCAATAGGAGAGTGAGTTCAAAGGAGTGGCAGGAGGGACTAGACAGGACAGAGTTTGAAAGGCCATGTCAAGGGCCTCCTGGGTGACTCAGTCGGTTAAGTGTCCGACTTCAGTTCAGGTCATGATCTCACAGTTTGTGGGTTTGAGCCCCACACCGGGCTCTGTGCTGACAGCTCAGAACCTGGAGCCTGCTTCGAATTCTCTGTCTTCCTCTCTCTCTGCTCCTCCCCCACTCGCCTCTCTGCTCTGTCTCTCAAAATAAAATAAAGACATTTAAAAAACATAAAAAAAAAAGGCCACATCAAGACAACTGTCTGCCACATGGCAGAGTCCCTAACAGAGGCTTCCGCTCCTCCTACGGCATAAACGCCATCGGGTAAGGAGAGTTCTCCACCGTCCTCCCCTGATGTCACTTCCCTGTGGGTGTGTCTCACTCTGCAGTGGTGGCATTGACAGGTATCAGGGGTCAGGCCAGAACTGGACTTGGACTGCGCAGGGCTGGCTTGGCCTCTTGACAGCTCTGTGGCCTGGGGAAACGACTGAATCTTTCTGGACCTCAGTTTCCTGGCTTGTCCAAGAGGACTAAGGATGCAGCCTACCTTGCCAGGCTGTTGTGAGCGTTGAATTACAGGCAGGCCGGGCAGAGCGTTCTGTGATCGGAGTTCTCGTTCAGCCTGGGGACGCAGGGTGCCACCGTCGGTTCCGTGACGGAGGTTTGGGTTCGCGCCTTGGGGGGCACAGAGTGCTCAGCTTCCGTGAGCTGCCCTCGCGCCTTCTGTTGGAAGATGGGTGGGCAGGTGAATCCCAGAGGTCAACACGGGGGCAGCAGAGATGTGGGAGCGCAGGGGCTTCTGTTTCTTTCCCTCCAGTCTTAAACTCTCATGGTTCAGTCTTTTTGTTGTTGTGGTAAAGTTTATTTATTTATTTATTTATTTGTATTATTTTTTGAGAGAGACAGAGACAGAGCATGAGTAGGGGAGAGGCTGAGAGGGAGGGACACACAGAATCCAAAGCGGGCTCCAGGCTCTGAGCTGTCGGCACAGAGCCTGACGCGGGCCTGGAACTCATGAATGCAAGATCATGACCTGAGTGGAAGTCAGACCCAGGTGCCCCTATTTTATTTATCTTGAGAGAGAGCGAGAGAGCGAGCATCAGTCGGGGAGGGGCAGAGATAGAAGGAGACAGACTCCCAAGCAGGCTCTGCACTGTCAACACAGAGTCCCACGTGGGGCTCAAACTCACCAGCACAAGATCATGACCTGAACGGAAGTCAAGTCAGACGCTTAACGGCCCTAGCTACCCAGGCACACCAGTTCAGTCTTGGGCGGGGGCGTCTCTTTGCTAGCCAGGACCGTCGGCGAGTGTCCTAATACTGTCAGGTATCATTTGGTTATAGCAAACCAAACGATCACCAGTTTGCGTCTTCTCCACCGCACGGGGTGTGCTCTGGGCTCAGCTTAGAGCTGGAGGCAGCGCGGTGATGTCCTGGCCCCGGGCCAGGGGCGTGATGTCCCCAGCCCTCGCCCTCCACTGGCTTGTTGCTGAGGCGATTTGGGAGAAGGGCTGAGAGCAGAATTACAAGGAAAATAAATGCAAAATGCAAAATGCTTATCTAGGTGCTGGGTAGGTGCTTGTAGGGTTTCTGTAGAAATAGGGATCTTTCACATTTTATGGGTTAGGCACACATATCAGCTCTTAACTTTTGTGCTAATTACCAGTTGGAGTATGTGACTGCAGTGGTACGGCCAGGCGGAGGCCCTGCGTCCTTGTGTTTCTAGTCACTAAAACTTGGAATATTCCAGACTCTGGCACAAACATTCCACGCTAAGGCTGAATGTGGCTGTTATTTTCCCAATTTGTAGGGAAAATAATTAGTAAAGACATTGTTTCCCTCACTGCCAAGAGTGTTTATCTCCTGAATCTTAAACTCTTGGTTCTGGCTACCTTTTCTGTTGAGTTGCCAAGAAGCAAATGAATTTTCCAAAAAAAAAAAAAAAAAAAGTCCATTCAGTTTCTGTTCAACCCATTATGAGACCACTTTTACCTGCATACTTGGACAGCAGTCCTGTTTCCAGAGGGTCCTTGCTCTACCTTCGAGGACAGAATTAAGGACTTTCTTAGTTCCCTGTGCCTACACTGAGCCAAGAGCTCATGTGCATCTTCTGTGCATCACCGCGGGTCTGGGCTGGAGATGCTCTGACCAGTGTCTTTTCCTGATAGGAAAGCCAAGGTTAGGAAGTTCAAGTTGTACAAGGTCACACGGCTAGCAGGTGGCACAGCAAGATTATGCACAGGAAATACTGTCCAAACAGGCGGTAAAGAAATCGACACACTCATACCAGTCCTTGGGATACCCTGGCACGGAGCCGGCCATTCAGCACACGCAGGGCTAAGTCCTTCATGTGAATTCTCTCTTTAAAATCTCACAACAGTCCTGGGAAGGGAATGCTCTGATTATTTCCAGTTTACAGAGGAAGGGGCTGGAGCACAGAGCACTAGCCACTTGCCTCTCAGACCTGTCTCCTGGAGGCTGGGCCACAACCATGGTTGATTTCAGAGCCCGCGGCGGTTTGCCATGTGGCTACCTCCGGAGGAGCTGTGACTCCCAAGGTAGCCCTCCCAGATTTGGAACCCTTCGCGATCCTCATCTCGTGTTGCCTTTGGGGCATCAGGGTTTGAGGAGACAGCAGCTCATCTTTCCAGAAAGACGCTGGGTAGAATAACACTTGAGGCGGTCGCTGTGTAGATCATGGGGACGTTTCCTGGGGTGGGTCCTGACGCTCAGGGACTGACAGGAAAATAGGGCTACGGACCCATTATCAGGGTCCAACATTTTTCATGCTTTGTTTCTGCATTGAAAAGCCATGTGTGGACTTAGCTAAAATATGTTTTCTCTGCCACGGAAGCTTACTGTTTAATAATTATCTGTCCTTGGGGACCTGGATGGCTCAGTCGGTTAGGCATCCAACTCTTGGTTTTGGCTCAGGTCATGAGCTCATGGTTTGTGAGTTCGAGTCCCATGGCGGTGCCGGCACTGACCACGCAGAGCCTGCTTGGTTTTCTCTCTCTCTGCCCCTCTCCTGCTCGTGCTTTCTCTCAAAATACATAAACTTAAAAACAATTTATCTGTTCTCTGTTCTCTCTCACACATAAGATATAGGACTCACCCCAATCACTTTTGTCCACGGTGGCGCTAAAAAAAAATATCTAAATTCTAAGTGCAAGTGTAGCATGACCACGGCTCCGCGGTTTAAAGCAGCACACGCTTCTGCCCTCCCAGCTTCTGTGGGTCGGGAATGTGGGCACAGCTTGGTCCTCGGCTTCCACTTCTGTCACAGGCTGTACTCAAGGGCCGGGCGCCCATCTGAAGGTCGCCTGGGGAAAGGGTCACCTTCCAAGCTCACATGGTTACAGGGAGACTTCAGTTCCCTGCGAGCTGTTGGACAGAGGGTTTCGGTTCCTCACTCGCCCTTGGCAGGAGGCCCCCCTCCCTTCCCGTCCAGCACGGCAGCTGGCATCACCCAAGCGAGCAGGCTCAGAAGTCAAGAGAGACGGAGAGAGCGTGCTAGACAGAAGCCACAAGGTGCACACCCCAGTCATGGAAGTATTGCCGTGTTCTGTGGGTTAGAAGCAAGTGGGCCAGGTCAGCATCCTCTCCCGGGGAGGGGTCGCACACGGGTCCCTGGGAGCCGTGGTAACCTTCTGTCTACCGCGATGCGTTCATTAGATAATGAGCACCGGGCGGCTCTGACAGCTGGCACTGCTTGCGGAGGGCCCGGCGTCAGACTCGGTAGCAGCGTGTTATCAGGGAAGTCATTCCCTACCCGCCCACACCCTTTTCACCGCGGAGCCGTCTGCCTCTGCCGGTCAGCCCTTCGTGCACGTGGCTCCAGCCTTAACGTCACTTCTCAGGGTACCCGGATCTCAGTCCCTACCAGCCGCCTGCGGTCAGGGCGAGGCCCCTGCTCAGTGTCACAGTGTCCCTTCTTCCGAAGGCTCATCACGTTGCCTCACCTGTTTGTCTTCCTGGTCAGTGTTTAAGCTCCAGGGTGACGTCCTGTCCATCTTACTCGCCACTGTCCCCTGTACCGAGCGTGTCACCACCGCTGGGTAAATAATGACACAGGGACCAGCTGTCCCACCTCACGTGCTGCTTTTCCTTTTAAACAAATGTGGTTCCTACAGCTCTACCCTCCACTTACACTTTTTGTCTGTGCACAACTCTGCATGTAAATGCATCCGCAGATTTGGAAAATCTTTTTTTTTTTTAAAAAAAGTATGTGTCCTGGGGCGCCTGGGTGGCTCCATCAGCTGAGCGTCCAGCTTCAGATCAGGTCACGATCTCACGGTGTGTGGGTTCGAGCCCTGCGTCGGGCTCTGTGCTGACCGCTTAGAGCCTGGAGCCTGCTTCGGATCCTGTGTCTCCCTCTCCCTCTGCCCCTTCCCTGCTGACGCTCTGTCTCTTACAAAATAGACCACGTGTCCTAAGAGTTGGTGCAAAAGAAACATCTCTGGAGAATATATGCACTTCTACTTGGAATGTTATTTTTCTATTGGATAGAAGACGAAGATGTGAGCGGATCACATAATAAAACTCGGAAGAGGTCTCTACCAGCTTTAGCCTGTTCCTGGGGGTACGAACACCTGTGTGCTGCTTCGGACTCGGGGTTCTCCAGCTAGCGCCTAGTGACCGGCTGGTGAAGATAATCCCAGCTGCACATTCGCATTTCACTTTTCGTTCTCTCCTCCCTTTTAAACCTTTGAAGTGAAAATTCAATTGGAGGATAAAATGACTGAAACAGAGAGTAACCACAGCAACTATAAAAGCAGAAACAAAAAACATAAAGCCTCACATCAGGCTAATTTGCTGATTCTACTTTGTTTCATATTGTCTCCTTACGTTGACCTTAGGGATCTCTTTTATTTATGTCCACACTGGATGACTTCAGGGGTTTGGGTCAAAACATCTTTATAATACAACTATTTGAGAACATCAAAGTTCATTGTTGATAAACTCACAGTAATTTCAAAAGTACATTTCTTAAGGTTGTGCCCTATTCATTTTTGTCATATATGTTTCTCTTGGTGGTTGCCCACCAGTCCTTTGTAGAAATAACTTAAGAACTAAGCCCGCGAAATACTGAAGTAGGTTATCAAAGGAATAGTGAAATCCATGTGGCTGAAGAGTTTTAAATAAATAAAAACAGGGTGGCCTAATTAGGTATAGTCCTGGGAATATGGACAATTTAGATCCACAAACGAGCTGCCCACTCTTTTCCTGTGTGTGTGTGTAAATGTGTATAAAGAGAAAGTACTGGGTTTGATTTCCCAATATTAAGGATTTTAAGTCTATGTTCAAGAGATATTGGTTTATAATATTTTTCTCATTATATTTGTGTCTGCTTTTGGTGTAAGGGTTATGTTGGCCTTATACTAAGGGTTAGGGAGGTTTTCCTCGATTGTTATTATTTCTCTTTTCACTGCCCGGTCGCATCCAGCAGCGTGGTCATCTGGGCCTGGAGGGTTGGGTGTGTGGGCATGCTGGGAGGAGGACATCATGGTGAGTCCTATTTGTGTAACAAACACAGGACCAGGCAGATCCTGTTACTCTGTGTCCGGTGGATCATTTGTGTCTTTCAAAGAACTGCCCGTGTCATCCGAGTTCATTTATCAGTGTGCAGTTTTTTCACCGTATTTTCTTACTGTAATATGCTTATTCTCTATAATAACACGACCCTCTTTCATTCCTGAAATTGGTTAAGTTGTGCTTTCTTTCGCTTTTTCCTTGGCTTCGCGAAGGGTTTAACAGTTTTATCTGTTGCAAGCAACTTTGGTTTCAAGGATCTTTGGTCTTCCGTGTCCGCCTTCCACCCTTTTATGTTTCTACTTGGTCTTTGATTCACTGTTCTGTTAGCTTCTCAGGGTGGGTCCTTGGGTTACTGACACAAAACCTTTCTTCACTTCCCCCAGAGCCATCTAGAAAATATAAATATTCCCAGAAGCACGTCTTTAGCTGCACATTACAAATTTTTAAGGGCTGTGTTTCTATTGTCACTTAGCTAAAAATATTTTTCATTTCCCCCTGTAATTTAATTCTTGGACCCATGGCTTATGCAGAAACATGTTGCTTAATTCCTACCTATTTGAGAACTGAAGAAAATGTTTTTAGTGTCTAATTTGATTTTGTGATCAGATAATGTAGCATTTACGGGTTTGATCTTTACATTAGTCGAGACGACTGTAGCCCAGCGCTGTGTTGGTGAGTGCCCCACGGGCCGTGGGGAGGAAGGCACTTGCTGCAGCCGTTGGATGGGCCAGTATTCTGACACGTGGTGGCGATGGCGGACAGTGTGACGGAATCTTCTAGAAGCGTACCGGCTCATTGTTCACCATTTCTATCGGTTGCTGCAAGAGTAGTATGACCTTAGCTAGTGTCGTCAGTTTGTCCGTCTCTCCCTTCCCTTCTATCTGGGTTTTCCTTTTTTATTTTTTTCGTGTATTTTGAAACTCTCAGTAGGTTTTCCATCGTGTTATGTCTGCTTAAGTCCTTTTATGATTACAAAATCTCCTCTGTTTCCTGTGCAGTAATTCTTTTAGGTCCACTTTGATAGCTATCCAGCCTTCTGAGCTTTCGTAGGCTCAATGATACATATGTATGCATGGACTGTCTTTTTCCATTACTATTACTGTTACTGTTATTTTTACTTTCAACCTATCTATGGTATTTATATTTAAAGGGCATTTCTCGTAAACAGTAACTAGTTGGCCTTGCACTTTAATCCGTTCAGAGTAAGGTCTCTTCCTTTCAAATGGAGCACTTAATCTAATTACACTTAATCTAATTATTCACGTGGGAGTTAAATTCATTATCCCTTTACTCTTTTATACATGCCCAACATATACACACTTTTCCTGTTTTCTTTTGGACGGGGTGGTTTTAGTATTCCATTTTTAAAGCTGTATTTCTTAGTTTGATTATGGTTATATTTTTAGTGCCTGCTACAGGAATAAAATACCCCTATTTAACTTATTGCCCCTATCACAGGAGTCCTAGGAAGGAGTTGCCACCTGCTCTGAGACCCAGAGAGGCGTCACCAGGTTAGCGCAACGCCCGTGTTTTCATCCAGGAGCGTCATAGTTTTGCGTTTCTTACGTTGAAGTCATTGGTCCATCGAGTGTTTGTTTTGGTATAGAGGGAGAACAGGGGGTCCATTCCTTTTCGGTTGGATGCCCGGTGTGGCCACTCCTTTGTGTCCATGGACTTGAAATGCCACGCTGGTGATGTACTGAATGTCTGTGCGTATTAGGTGTGATCTCCTGACCTGTGTTCACTGCTGTTGATCCGCCTCTCGGCGTGCTGGTGCTGGGCGCTGAGTCATTGCTGCTCGGAAGTCCTGATTGGTGGCAGATCTGAAGCCCCTTACGCAGTTCTTTCAGAATCTCTCTGGACCACGGTGCGTGGGAACCGGACTGCATCGAAATCACAGGGAAATTCACAGGGGAGCAGCCGCTTCATGGAGCTTGTGGCGCATGTTGCACTTTGCCTTCCAGAAGGCTGTGTCCTGCCTGCTTTCCCCGAGCAGCAGCTCGCTGGCTGTCATTTTGTCTTCAACCACCATCGCCTTTTCTTTGACAGTTTTCTAGGTTAAAATCTACTCACATTTTCTTTTTTAAGTTTATATATTTATTTTTGAGAGAGAGAAAGTGAGAGAGCGAGTGGGCACGTGCAGGGTAGGGGCAGAGAGACGGGAGAGAAACTGCCACATGGCTTTGGAGCCAACACGGGGCTCGAACTCCCGAACCACGAGATCACGACGTGAGCCGAAATCAAGAGTTAGACGCTTAACCGACTGAGCTGCCCAGGCGCCCCTTAAATCTTTCCACATTCCCGTGTGTTGTTGGGGTTTAGGAGTCCAATGAGCAGCACACTCTTCGCCTCTTAGATTCAGGACTCATTGATTGCCAGGAGGCTGAACAGTGAGGCCCAAACTCTCAGTTACTACCGGGAAGCTGGTGGGAGAATTGAGCTTTTGGCCCGTGGCTGAGTGGGCTGGCTGTGATTTTACTTCCTTGAGGGGTCACTGCTCTTGACCCAGCACAGAGGGCAGGCCAGAATGAATGCGTCGTAGTCACATCCAGAAGAGAGGGAGAGCCCGGAGGGAAATGAGGCCTAACAGCCAGGTTCCTCTAGTCTCTTGGGTCGTAGAAGTCACCAGTTCCATAGGGGAACTGGGCAGGGAGGGAGGCCAGGAAGAAGTTCCCACACACAGAAGCAAGGGCAAGGCTGGGACAGAGAAATTAGGGGAGGAGACTCTCTTTATTTTTTTTATTATTTTTTTAATAGTTTATTGTCAAATTGGTTTCCATATAACACCCAGTGCTCCTCCCCGCCAGTGCCCCCCACCCTGACCGTCACCCCCTCCCTCCCTCCCCCTCCCCCTTCAGTCCACCATTTGTTTTCAGTATTCAGTAAGGAGACTCTCTTCAAATACCCACTAATGCAGTTGAATTTTCCCCCTTATATTTATCAACAATTTATGATTCTGTTTTTGTGCGGCCCATTCATATCCTTGGGGCACTTTGTTATTGAGGGGTTTGTCCACTCTTACTGACTTGTTAACAGCTGCTTGTATATATTATGACACTGCCCTGTTGTGAGCCATAATTTTTGGATGAGCAGTATTATCATCCATTTCCTACTAAGGATTTTTTAGATGTTCTTTTCCCCTTAGTGATTTCTCTTTTCTTGTCATTCTAAATGGGATCCAATTTTCAATTTTATTTTAGTAGCAGTATTTTTGTATTGATTTATATAATATCCATCGTGGGACTGGCCTGTTTATTAGAATATCTGGCTGGTTTTAGTAGATGTTCAGTTGATTTCTTGGGTTTCCTAGGTCACTAATCATATCACCTATAAATAATTTCTCTTACCTTTATTTCTCTGAAAAATTTTTATTGCTTTCTTGCCATCTCTCAAACATAAAGAAGTTCTAAAAACTTGTGCAAATAGAAGGGATCTCTCTTATGTTGTGGACTTTTAACAGAAAGGCCCCTGGTGTTTTTACCATTGATTATGATATTGACTGTAGATTTAAGATGCAAGTTCATTATTTTAAGGAAGCATCTATTTCTGACTTTCCAACAGGGAGTGCCTTGAGTAGGTGGACTGCTTTGGGTACTGTCAACATTTTAACAATATTTGTTCTTTTAATCCAAGAGCATGGCAGGATTTTCCATTTCTTTGTGTCTTCTCTAATTTCTTTCATAACCTTCCTATAGTTTTCAGTGTATGGATCTCTTTGGTTAAGTTTATTCCTAGGTATTTTATGGTTTTCAGTGCAGTTTGAAGTGGGATCGATTCCTTGATTTCTCTTCCTGCTGCTTTGTTCATGGCATATAGAAATGCCACAGATTTCCGCACTTTGACTTTATATCCTGCAATTTTGCTGAATTTATGTTTCACTTCTAACATACATTTTATTTTTTTTGGTGGAGACTTGCAGGTTTTCCATGTAGAGTGTCAGGTCTTCTGCAAACAGTGAAAGTTTGACTTCTTCCTTCCTTGCTGATTCAAATGCCTTTTATTTCTTTGTGTTGTCTGATTGCTGAGGCTAGGACTTAATATTCATTGATGGAGTTCCCGGTATCAAAACACCCTTACCTTTGGGGAACATACCTAACTCTCTCAAGGTGTATATTTTTAATATGCTGCTGAATTTAATTCTCTAGTGTTGGAACTAAGATTTTTCACGTCTCTATTAAGAAGGCAAAGTGGGCTTCCGTTATTTATTGATGCAATACTGCTTAATAAATTGGCCCCAAATTCAGTGGCTTAAAGCCACGAAGCATTTGTTGAGTCTGGAGTCAGGGTTGTACGCTGGACAGTTCTGGTCTCGGTGAGGCCCTCTGTGCGGGTCCGCTGATTGGACTCTGTTCTGTGAGTCTCTCCATCGCCCCAGCAGGCCATCCCGGCACCCTCTCAGGACGGCGGAGGTGCGGGAACTAAGAAGCCCTAACGCCCAAGCCCCTCTCTCGCCTCCGCTTGGGTCTGGCCAGCGAGTGTCCATTACCCTGTCGGGTAGCCAAACCCAGAGCCAGGGCTTGTGGAGTTGGTGTGGGGGCTGCAGTACTAAATCCCAGCCTGAAGCAGAGGGCTCACTGGGGCCCCAGCAGAAGAGACTGGAATATCAGGGCCCTTCCTGCAAGCAGCTGTCAACCTCACATGTCCTTTGTCCTGCTTTTGGCTGTGTGTGCATATGTGTGTGTGTGTGTGTGTGTAAAAATAATTCTGCAGTAAAATTAATAGGAGCAGAATCCAGTTTTGGGGCTTTCACAACTTTCCTTTAATACTGTCTGGGTCCAGAACCTCTATGGGACATAAATCTCTTACAGGTTTTTCAATGACTTACACGGCCATTGTTTTTGCTATTTCTTTATTGAGCCAATTTTGGTAACATCTATTCCTGGAAAATCGTTTATCCACGTTTTCAGGTTTATTATTATAAAGAATGCGTAGCACTTGATTGTAATTTAAATGCTGTACCCATAATTACACCCAGTTCTCATTCTCTAAAATTGGTCTTTGTGCTTGTTGGACCCTCTCAGAACTTTAGATACGGATTTGGTCTCTCTGAAGACTTAAGCCTTGGATTTATAATCAAATCTATTGCTTTTATTTATGGCTTCTAATTTAGTAATTTCTGCTTTTATTTTTTTATTTTTTAACTCTTTCCTCTTCTTATTATTGGCTTTGGTTTTTCTTCTAGTTCATTTACATTCATGTCACTCAGTATAACTGTACATTTTCCTGTTAGTAAATTTTTGGCTCTCTCCCATATATCTTGATGGGTAGTGTTCTTTAGACATAATTTAAAACAATTTTCTAGTTTAAAAGTGTTTCTTTTGTCTGTAAAAGATTGCTGTTTGAAGATTGACACATGATCTCTTGTGGGACAGATTTTCTGTGAAAGACGGGGAATTTCAAAACCAGCGTGAGCCTTAATATAAATATGTGGAAAAACTTCCATCTCCTTTGGTGCCACCACTCCAAAATGAAAGGAGTATAGATTTAGAAATACACTGCTTGATGGCTGCCTGGGTGGCTCAGTGGCTTGGGCATTTGACTCTTGATTTTGGCTCAGGGCATGTTCTCATGGTTTATGAGTTCGATCCCCACATTGGTCTCTGTGCTGACAGTGTGGAACCTGCTTGGGATTCTCTCTCCCTCTCTCTCTCTCTGCCCCTCACCCATTTGTTCTCTCTCTCAAAATAAATAAATAAGCTTTAGAAAGGTATTTTAGAATTTCACTGATATCATATCTATTTTTTAAAGTTTATTTATTTTGAGGAGAGGGTGTGAGTGGAGGGGAGGTAGGGAGAGGGAGAGAGAGAATCCCAAGCAGGCTCCATGCTGTCAGTGCAGAGCCTGATGTGGGGCTTGAACTCACAAGCCATGAGATCATGCCCAGAGCCAAAACCGAGAATTGGATGCTCAACTGACTGGGCCACTCAGGTATCCCTGATTATCTTTTTTTGAGTATTCCCTTTTCAAAACAACAACAACAACAACAACAACATGTCTTAGCAGTAGTTACCTGAGATCTTGTCACTGTCCCCTGGCGCTTACATTGCAAATGGACGCGTTGGAAGACTTGGGTGTTCCTGAGTACTTTTTCTCCCCAAAGACTCTTCCCTCAGAGCTTTCTCTTTTTAAATACCCAACCAGTTTGTTTTCAGCCTGAAACCATTTTTCCATTAAGGCTCTACTTTACAAAAATTAACTTAAATGTTATTTACATGTATAGTTGCTAGTAAGTTCTACAGGACATAATGTATTACGGGATTTTAGAGATCACATACCTCCTCCCTCAGTTCCTTTCTCCAAGTTGTGGGAGGCACTCCCCCTGGGGACCCCACCATCTTGGTCTGACACTATTGTCTTCTCCACTTCATACTGTGAAATCTCTCAGAATTGGACTTGTGACCTTTGACTCTTGACCCCAAGGGCCTGCAACATAGCAGGTGCTCAATAAAGGCTGGTGGGTTCAATAATGGCCTCAGGATGTTGTGAGCGTATCGCTATCAGAGTTTATGTCTCGTACATCTCTGCTCACTAGGTGTTGAATCCATTTGAACACGGAGAGTGAGGGGTAATTCCCTTTCAATCTGTGGGCTACGTGTGGCATGTAGGAGATGCTCGATTGTCCCGTGGATGAAAGGATGGATGTTCTGGAGCAGTAGAGCGAAGCCTGCTTTGACTGTAATGGGAATCACCAAATAGGGATGTGCCTACAGTAGGAGCAGGCTTTGTGCTTTGATTTCAAGGTGGTGGTCAGGGATTGTTGGTTCAAAGGCCAGGGTCTCTGAGACCCATTGGTCTACCAGGGGGCCTGCCTTGGAGTCACCTATAGGGCTTGTTATGAGCACAGATTCATACTCTACCTGGCACCGTGCCTTGACTCAGGATCTCATGTCAGCTGGGATGGGAGGACCTGCTTATTTATCCAGCAGCTTCAGGAATTCAGCATGTAGCAGTGTAGACCAGCTGTGATCTGAGCAGTCTGCACACTCCCAAGTTGTCCAACTTGACCTTGAGAACTTCTTGCCTTTTTTTATGTGTGTATATCACCTGTGCTATCATTTACTTAAATAAAATCTTTTCTTAATTCATCTTAAATTTTCCTATAAGTCAATGTATACACACTTTACTTAAATTTAAGGAGGCAATTATGCTTCCATATTATAAATAGAAGGCCAATGTCACTTGTCACAAATAGAATAAAAATAAATGGAAGGAAAACAAAGCAGGGTTATGAAATTCCAGCCGGACAACAGTGCCCGGGGATGTCCCTGAGCTAGAGCCCTGCTCCCTTTGTGAAAAAGGGGGCCAGTGGCTGAGGGGGGTTAGGTGTATCACACCAAACAGATATCGCCCTAATTAAGGGTCTCGGGAGGGGTCTGAGAAAGAAGTCACTTGTCCGCTCTGACCAGCGTCCTCTCTGAGAACATCTCACTCGCACCCTGACATCGAGGGGTGCTGATGTGTGGGGTCCTGAGAGACTCAAGGTCTGGATTCCTTCAGCCAAGACCCCAGAATGATTTGGTGACCCTTCATCTCCAGGAGAGGGGAGGAGGCCCAGAGCCTTGCAGTGACCCGGAAGTGCTTTCGGCCATGCACGCCTAGGTGTGAGTCCTGAGGCCTGGTGAAGGGTAAGGCCTGAATCCGGGGATACATAAATGACACCCGATCCCGCTAGCAGCCCGGGGGGCTCAGTGCCCTCTTTAGGGGGGGAGGGCGGGGCGGCTGCTGGGAGAGCGGCCTCAGATGAGGCGTTGTCGCCTTGATGCGGGTGGCATTTTCTCCCTTGACCCCAACTGTTAGCCAGGCCATTTTCTTTCTTTTTTAATTTTTAAAATTTGATTTAAATCCAAGTTGGTGGATATATAGTGCAACAAAGATTTCAGGAGTAGAATTTAGTGATTTATCACTTACATATGACACCCAGTGCTCATCCTGAAAAGTGCCTTCCTTAATGCCCATCCTCCATTTAGCCCAACCCCCCTTCCCCTCCAGCAACCCTCAGTTTGCTCTCTGCATTTAAGAGTCTCTTGTGGTTTGCTTCCCTCTCTGTTTTTAATCTTATTTTCTCTTCTCTTCTCCTATGTTCATCTCTTTCCTTTCTTAAATTCTACATACAAGTGAACTCATCTGGTATTTATCTTTCTCTGACTTATCTTGCTTCACATAATACACCCTAGTGCCATCCACGTTGTTGCAAATGGCAAGATTTCATTCTTTTTCATCACTGAGTAGTGTATATATATATATATATATATATATATATACACACACACACACACACACACACACACACACATACACACATCACATCTTCTTTATCCATCTGTCAGTCGATGGACATTTGGGCTCTGTCCACAAGTTGGCTATGGGTGATGGTTCAGTGTGAGGGCATTTTCCCACATCTCATGTGACACTTTCTGGGCCTCGTCCCTTCTAGCATGTCCATTCAGCACAATTATTTGGCATGTGGCAGGTCCCCAGTGCTAGGGGCTCAGCGTATCACACAGCCCCTCTGTCAAGAGGCCAGCCACCAGCTGGTCAGGCACAAGGCTCCATGTCAGGAAGAGTGCACACGGTGCTCGGAGGGCCTTGTGCCCTCTGGTGGGACAGGGGTCTGTTGTACCCGGAGGGTGCAGAGTGACTTCCAGTGAGACAGAAAACCAGTCTGTGCATCAAGTTGAAGGTCCTGTTGCTTTGGATGGGGCTGAAAGAGGGCGGAGCTTCCAGGAGCTCCAGTCACCGCCAGGCTGCATCTGGTGAGGTCCGAGTCACGCAGCAAACCTGAAGTTAGAGGGGAGACTGGGGACAGAGTGAAGGGTCAGCGGGCCCAGGTTGCCGGGTGCCAGCTTTGGCTGAGAGTGGGGGCTGGGCCCCGGGACGTGCCCTGTCACAGCTCAGCATCTGCTGAAAGCCTGGCCACTCCCTGCCTCCAGCCCCATCCATCTAACCACGCCCCCCACTGGGGCATGCCACCGCGGAGAAGGAGTGTGGCAGGGACTCTGGGTCTGAGGTGACCATGGCAGGTGGATTTGAGCCAGTCCTCTGCCACCTGCCAGGGGGTGTGAGCTCTGGCAAGGCACCTGGCTTCCCCAAAGCTCATTTCCTAGCCATCCCACACCTGCATGTTGGGAGAACGGGGTGCATACAGCCCCCTGCAGCAGTTTGAGTTGGGCAGGGTCACCCGCAGAAGGCACTGTGTGAACCGTACAGTGCCTGACTGCTGAGAGGCGTCGGATACAAGATCTCCATTATCACACTCACACACACACACACACACACACACACACACACACACACTCACACCCTCCTGCACAGAGGCCGCTATACACAGTTCTCCAAGGAGTGTGCACAGTCAGGCCCTGTGGCAGGAGCTTCCTAACATGCTGGTCACCTGGGCGGGGGGGGGGGGGCAGGTGAGCTTCCCCGTGGGGACGACACCACAGGCAGCTATCCCTGTCTTTGGCCTGAATTCCTGTCCCCTCTCCCCCTCCCTTTCTCAAAGGCTGCCTTCTAGAGCTCTAAAGTGTGCACGTGTACACGTGTGTGTGCATACATGTGCACGTGTGTTTTCAGGAGGAGAGTTTCGCTCCATGTGGCTCTGATTTACACTGATACTGTCAAGTTAAAAAATATAAATTGCATTATTTCCACAGAAAATCGATGCGATGATTTCTTTGCTCCCCACCCAGCCCTGCTTTCGGAAAGTAATCTTCAGGGACGCACGGGAAGCGTTAGTAGAATTTCATCATGTGCCAAGGTGGGGACCCTGCTTTCTGTTAGAGAGGGATGTGCTGGCATGTTCTGTCTGCTCCCTGATGGGCTGAGGCTGCATCTCCAGCCACCAGGTCGTGGGGGGAGAGAGAGACGGAGACCAGAAAGTCCACGGTCATGTGGCTTTTTGATGCTGAAAACCAAATATTTGCCTTTCAACAGTTCTCGGTTTTCATCTAGAAATTTGTCTTAAGGGAAGACCACTTAGAACGGGCCAGTGCCCCGACCCTGCTCACATGCAGAGAAAGCCGTCACACTAACTTTTTCTGCCTTGGGACAGAAGAAGGAAACATCATATGTGCGTTGTCGCAGACGTGACGGTCGGGTGGCTCTCCTAGATGGAGGACATATTCAGAACTTTTCAGTCTGTTTGTTTGTTTGTTTTGAGAGAGAGGACAGAGGGACAGAGAGAAAGAAGAAGAGAGAGAATCCCAAGCAGCACAGAGCCTGATGCGGGGCTCAGTTCCACGAACCGTGAGATCATGACCTGAGCTGAAATCAAGAGTTGGACGCTCTGGGGCACCTGGGTGGCTCAGTCGGTTGGGCATCCAACTTTGGCTCAGGTCATGATCTCATAGTTCATAAGTTCGAGCCCCACATCGGGCTCTGTGCTGACAGCTTGGAGCCTGGAACCTGCTTCAGATGCTGTGTCTCCCTCTCTCTCTGCCCCTCCCCTGCTCACACACTATGTCTCTCACTGTCTCTCAAAAATAAATAGACATTAAAAAATTGTTAAAAAGAGTTGGACACTCAACCCACCGAGCCCCCCAGACACCCCAGAACGTTTAAAATATAAGTTAGGCAACCTTGTTCGTTTCATCCTAAAGCTGGGGCTTCAGAAAGGAGCTCCCTCTTTGTATAAGGAATTATGCAAATATTTAGTTTACAGCAGATATATTTGGGCCCTGCTCCCTTGTAACAGTTGCATACTAAAGCAGGCATCTCTGGCAGCCCTCCCCCCACCCCTGAGCTTCGCTTTCTTTAACATATTTAAAGAGCAAATAATTTTGGGACTGTGGTCTGCTGCAGACATCATTTGTACTTTAGCCAGGATATTATTTAAGAACTGAAAAGCTCTCTAGGTATTATATCCGTATATAAACCATGTGTTAGAAAAATATAAATTCAGTTTTGAAATATTTGTTAGGCTGCTTTTGGCTTTCAATCTGGGCCAAACATGTGCTTCAGTGACAGATGGAGTCATGTGGACCCCGAATGAAACTCTCTATTGTGTAGAGATTTGGTCTTCCAGCAGCGGGGGGAGGACAGGCTGTGAGAAGAGGGTCCGGCGACCTAAGAGGTGTGTTTTCGAGGGAGCATACAGTCTCTTTCCCCTTCGAAATATGTCACCGGGTTATTTGGTCTCAAATTTTGTGCCACAGTAGATGCCGTCATCCACTCTGAATTGACTGAGAAGAATTAACGTCTGGCATTCTCGTGTTAAGTTCAAATTCTGAAACTAGAATGTGTTCCTAATCAATGACTGACATTTTTTGGCTTTTGGGGCTAGTGAGCTATTCAAGAAGCCTGGATCTCAGGGCTGCCAGTAAAACAGAGGACTCCTCGCTCTGTCTGAGTGTCAGATCAGTGTCGCGTGATGTTTAGTGGAAGTATGTCCCCACTATTGCACTTTTTTCTATTTAAAAGAGTCATCGGTTATTGATCTGAAATTCAGATAGAACTGGACGGCATATTTTTGTTTGCTGTGTCTGGCAACTTTATGTAGATCTTGATTTATTGTCTGTTCTCATAAACAGTGGCCTTCAGAAAATTCCTCAGTGATGAAGGTTTTGTGAGTTTGAAAGCCTGGAATGTGGTCTAAGAGGCTGCCTTCTCCCTCCCTCCACGCCCCCGCTTCTCCCCACATGTGAATGCCCAAATTGCATCCATTCGAAGCCTGGTAAAATCGGCACCCTTTTCGTGAAGACTCCCGGACCACCTCTACTGTGGTCAGTTTTCTACATCAACTCTGAGTGCCCTTAAAGGTGCTTCCCTGGCCAGTGGTCTTCGGTAGACCTTGTGCTCCATGAAGGCAGATTCAAGTCTGATTGAAGGAAGGAGCACAGGGTGCAGAAGCTGGCGGGAAACTGACACTCGGAAGAACTTTCTTTCTTTTCTTCCCTCCAGGACCGCTACTTCAGGCTGAGCACTGCCACAGATTAGGTGTTAAGCCTTTCTCTCCATAAATCTTCTCCTATAATTTTCTCAGCTCTAACAAGGGTTAAGTATCGTGTATTCTGTTATGTACGATAGAAAGGTCCCAGAGAGGCAGAGGTTGAACTTGGTCTTGATTCATGGGCACCGATGCAGGGCTCTCTGCTGCTGCCCTACCCACCTCCCTGCCGCAGACGGGAAATCACCACTCACGGGGGGGGTGCCTGGGGACCTGGAGAAGGTTCTGGTTGACTCGGTAGTTGTTGGCTTGTTCGTTTCAGGAATAAACCTGCTTAATATTCTTAACACATAAAGTTTCATACAAATAAATTAGGACAATTAAAAATGGGCAAGAGATAGGAAAACATAATCCCCAAATTAAGAAATGAAAAATAACTGATAAAAATATGAAAAAGCTTAACTTCAGGGACAAATGCACATTAAAACAACAAATTGGAATTGTGGGGGTTTTTTCTTTGTGAATGCTCACATGTTTTTTTAGAGGGCTTTTCAGAACTTTTGGCTCCTGGATCTTTTTGGCTAAGGTTGGCTACTGACTTGTCAGCCTGCCCGGGCCCGGTCATCACTGAGTAAACAGAAAACAGTCATGCTTCATATCCAGCAAGGGCCAGGAGGGCCTTGGTTCACTCCGCACCCATTCTCCCCTGCCTCCAGGGCTCCTCTGAGCAGGGAGGCCGTGGAACGTTTTGTCGATGCCACTGCACCATCCTGGAGAGGGCGAGACCAGGCAAACCTCCAGTAGTGCCCACGGTGAGAGGCTGTGCCATGTGGATGGTAGATGAGAGCTAATTTTCTAGAGCATTAAAAGTCCGGTTAGAACACTTAATGCGGCATTGGTATGAATTTTAAACCAGGGAATGACATTCACCCAAATAGGCACTTGCTCTGGTAAGATACTTATTGGCCGTTACGAGATTGGCCAGTTCTATTGTCTTGTGGGAATAGATCAGACTAAAGATGGGTACTACTGGGAGGAAATTGTTTAAACGTTCCTAAACTGGACAATTTTCTTTGCTTTTTTTGGCTTTCTCTGTGTAAGATGAAGCCAGGATTTAAAGACAGCTGAGCACATTGTTCAGTTTCAAAAACCAAGAACGGAAGTATTTCTAGTTGAAATGATTAAAAATGCTCCTACGTCATTTCTGTGCGCCTACTAAATTTATCAAATTGCATGGAATTAAAGCTTGCCCGAACTCAAGGCTCTAACCCTGTCTTCTAATAGTTTTGTTTATCCTGTTTGACTATTTAGATTAGGATTCCCATTTGGGTCCCTCAAGTTTAACAGGCAAAAGCAACAACTAGAACATGAAAAGTTGTAAAAATACTATCCGCACCTGCCTCCAGATAGCCACACTTTTCCCTTGGTCGTCAGGATTTGGTCAGGCATTCCTTGGCTAATTCCCACTCACCTCCATCCTTACTTCTTCCAGGCACAGGACTCCCCAGTCTTGCCCTGTCCCCACCCCCAACCTGCCTGAACCACAGGAGCCCCTACAGCTGAGTGTCCAGCAGACCGAGAAGGAGAGGAAAAGTTCCCATAGCAGGGGCATGAGGCACAGGCTATCAGCCGGGTGTTGCATTTTGGAATTCTGAATAGATTTTCTCATACACACACACACATACACACACACACACACACACACACACACACACACACACACAGGATTTCAAGTCTATAATCCATTACCTGAGTTAAAACTCAAAGTGCATTTTTCTTATAAAAAAGACGAAGTGTTCCAAATGGTGGTAGAAGAGCCAACTGCATCATGAGTTAGTCTTTGAGAGCTGGCCTCCGACAGCAGCCAGAGTCTGTAGAGTCACATCCAGATAATCAGCCCATGCTTACTTGCGTTGGGTGTGCAGCACGCGGTCTGGGATTCAGCTCCCCTCTGGCTAGCGTGGCAGGCCCACACTCTTGAGGAGAGACGGAAATAGTCTTTCATGACCACAATTTCTATTAAGGTCCCTCAGTTCCCTGTTCTGATCTTAATTTGGCTTTTCAAGGAAGATTTCCTGCTGGGAAGATAATGAACAAAATGCCTTAGACGGGGATTCTGGTTGTGTTGGCAGTTCTTTCTCATTAAAAATAAGTAAACTGGAATTCTGGCTTATAAGTAAGACATATGTGGGTTGGGTTCTGTGTGTTGACCTGCAAGGGACCAGACATTGCTGGGCAAGCTAAGAATCACCTGTCAGAACCTCCAAGATGAGAACCAAGACCTGGCCCCCTCCCCTGTGTCATTAAGATCACAATGAGGCTGCGGGAACTTTTCATTTGTTTGATGATAATCCATTAAATGAATACTTGTCTTCACATGAGGATATAGTAGTGAATTTGACAGACAAGGCACCTACTTCTTGAGTTTTTTTTAAAAATATTTATTTATTTATTTTGAGAGAGATAGAGTGCAAGCAGGGGAGGGGCAGAGAGAGGGGAACCGAGAATTCCAAGCAGGCTCCTTGCTGTCAGCACAGCCTGATGTGGGGCGTGAACCCATGAGCCATGAGGTGCTGACCTGAGCCAAAACCAAGAGCCAGACATTTAAGCAACTAAGCCACCTAGGCGCCCCAGCCTCTCAAGGTTTTAGATTGGGAGTCAAGGAGGTGAGGGCAGACAAAAGGATAAATAAGACAAGTTCAGATACTTACAGTTGTGTGAAAGGAAAACCTAGAATGATGGTTTGGAGAAGATCCTGGGTTGGGAGGAAGCTTCCCTGAAGTAGTAACATCTGAGCTGAGACATGAGTCATGAGATTTGGGGTCAGGCAGAAGTTTGAGGGTTGAGGTGTTCAGCAGAGGGAGCAGCAAATGCAAAGAAACATGAGGCAGGACATAGCTGGGCACATGGAGGTGGTAGAAAGGTGGTCAGTGTGGTCATAACAGAGTGAGCAACATGGGGTGATCAGGGGATGGAGTTCTAGGGCTTTAGGACACAGGAAGGAACTGAATTTCATTCCTCATGTTTCTAGGCCAGAGTGATTGTTAATGTGTCAGACAGAATGGATAGAGCACAGATCCTAGAACTTGGCTGTGTTGATGACCTCGTGGCTTCGTGATGTGTTTGACCAAGGGCTTCATTTCTCTGTGCCTGTTTTCTCATGTGCTGAACAATGATAAACATCAGAGGGTGTTGTGCAGTTAAAACAAGTTAAACTTCAAAGGGTTAGTGTGGGGCTTGGTGCATAGCAGTTGTTCAATTAACGTTCACCCTTGTGATCAATAAGCGCTTATTAATGACATCACCTGTGCTCAACGCTGCATCTTTGTCCTATGAATGGTTCTCAGTTATCTGTTCTCCAGCCTTTATACTCTCCATTCTCATAGAGACAATGTTTCCAATGTGAGTTATTTACTCGACTTAAAAACTCTAAAATGCCTTTCCATTGCACTCAAATAACATCCGAAGTCTGCCTTGGAAGACCCACCATGACCGAAGCCCTGTTTACCACCTGTGCTGCTGCTCACATCTCTCTCCATCCCACCATCCACTCCGTGGTAGCCCCACTGACTGTTCTCTCCTGCCTCAGGGTGCTTACAGCATGTTCTCTTGATGGAAAACAATGCCGTGCATTTTTGCTCTTTTCAAATGTCCCTCTCCTTTAAGATTGGAAGAGAGTGACGGGCAGGTGATGAGGCTACCTGGATGGATTCAGTTAAGAAGTGGGAGGGTTTTTAGAAAACAAAGAGATAAAAACAAAGCACAAAGAAGCTCGTTGGATTTGTTGACTGTGGGTCATGAGAAAGGGCTGTGTCAGACCACCCGGACGTGTGACCATGCGACTTAAGGAGCAGTGAATGGCGGTAGCCTTGGCGAGACATGTGATACAGAATGCTTTGTTTTCTGACTGGGGAATGGAAGGAAACCTCTGATTTTTTAAAATTTACATTCAAGTTAGTTAACATACAATGTAGTCATGGCTTCAGGAATAGAACCCAATGATTCATCTCTTACACTGACACCCAGTGTTCATCCCAATAAGTACCTTCCTTAATGGCCATCACCCATCTATCTAGCCCATCTCCCTACCCACCTCCCCTCCAGCAACCCTCGGTTTGTTCCCTACATTTAAGAATCTCTTAGGGTTTTCCTCCTCCCTCTGTTTTTATCTTATTTTTCCTTCCCTTTCCCTGTGTTCATCTGTTGAGTTTCTCAACTCCACATATGAGTGAAATCATATGGTATCTGTCTTTCTTTGACTTACTTCGCTTAGCATAGAACACTCTAGTTCCATCCACATTGTTGCAAATGGCAAGATTAGTTTCTTTTTCATAGCCAAGTAGTATTCTAATGTATATACACCACATCTTCTTGATCCATTCATTAGTTGACGGACATTTGGGCTCCTTCCATAGTTTGGCTGTTGTTGATATCACTGCTATAAACGTTGGGGTGCATGTGCCCCTTTGAATCAGTATTTTTGTATCCTATGGATAAATTCCTAGTAGAGCAAATGCTGGGTTGGAGGGTAGGAAACCTTTGATTTTTAAATGTGCCAAATTTGAGAAGATGATGGCAACAAGACCTAGGAATTAAAATGCCTGGTAGATATTGTAATTCAGACTGCACTTGGCTGAGTTGGTCGGATGGGAAAATATTGATTTGGTCAACATCAGCTTAACATTACTGAGTGCTGTGGGGGACAGTCAGAGTAGAGAGGGAAGATGGCCCAGAGCTGTGACTTGGGGGCTGTTCAAGGACCCCAGGGAGAGAAGAAGGCTGGAGAAATAGAGGATGGGTGGAACAGGGCAAGACAGGGTCAGGGAACAGGCAGGTGCTGCCAGATCAGCACATATGCTGGTAGAAGATGGTCAGCAGTGGGCAGTGGTGCAGCAAGGATATGAGAAAGAGACCTCAGATGGATCTGAGCTTTTTGTGCAGAGGGAAGGTGACCGCTCCCTTATTGTAGCATACTTCCGTTTGCTAAGTTTACAGTAGTGGGTGGAATAAACTCATTTTCACTCTTGTTTCTTTCCTGTTAACTTTCCAACGTGGCTCCTAGAGGATGGGTTTTAATCATTGATTCCATCTGTTTCCATTTAGAACATTTCTTGCAAAGTGAACTTGGGAAAATTCTGCCTCCATCCCAGCCCCCAGAAGTAATCCGCAGCACATACCTGTCCCTGGTGTGAAGGGCAAAGTGAATGAATGTATTTGAAATGCAAAGGGCTTGGGTTTTCCCGTTAGTTCTGCCATTTAGTGTTAGGCAGCATCAAGAAGAATCCATATAACTGTGTCGTTCAGTTTGACCATCTGTAAAGTGGTCCATGCACTAGCTTCCACTGACCAGCAAAGGGCATAAAAAGAAGTTAATGTTGTCAATGACTTTGCTCCCCACAGACGGAGACACTATGGGCATGAAGAATTATTTTTCTGTGTAGTAGAGACAAAGGATGCTTGGGGTGTGAATCCATTTGAAGCATTTATGGGAAGCTATAACCAGCTTTCTTTGGGTTTTGAAATGACATATGAAACATCTTTTCAAAATTGTAATTAGTCCATAGTGCTTGATTGCTTTTATTTCCAAATGGGCTGTGTCCTCTGGCATGCCCAAGTCTGTGCGTGTATCTGAGGTGCCAGGAAAGCCAGTGAGAAAGAAAAACATGCAAACAGTTGGTTTGTTGTCCTGAGTCCAAATGATTGATTTTTTTTAAAGTTCATTTTTTATTCATCATAAAAGTTTATGCATCATAAAAGTAATACATGCTCACTCTGGAAAAACCAGAGCTACATACAAAAACGTCAAGAAGAAAAGCAAGAAACTCATAGCCCCAACACTCAGAAAAATCCTGGAAGAGCATTTTGGTTTATTTCTTTCCAAACAGTGATTTTAAAACAAACAAAAACTAAGTTAAGTGACACCCACATACGCTTTGCTTCCATGATCTCACTTGATCCTCTTGCCAGCCTTCTGCGGTAGATGACGGTCCCATCACCTCCCAGATGCATAAAATATCTGAGTGTCAGGTAGGAGGCACTTGCCCCAGATCATCCATCCATGTGTGGCCTGTGATGGGTACAACATATGGCTTCTGACTCGGGACACTGCTTTTACACCAGGCTTCATCTTGATAATTTAGCCTGCCAGCATGGATAAGTAAAACCTTCGGCTCTGAGAGAATCTGATTCTGCATCCTTTTATGAAACTATTTATGTGACTGTCACTGTCACTGGGTATCACCTTCCTAAACCAACTTTTTGCTTCTGTACTCTCCTTGTAGCCAATAATCCCCAAATTTTGAAAATTTTATAGCAACTTATTGTTCCTGTGTTCTCTAGAGCATCTGGAGTATGTAGGGAGGCCTTTCAATTGCTTGAGGACCAACTACGTTCACATAAGTCGCTGCCTTTTCATGCTCTAGGAGACCTTGCCGATTACTTGATGCTTCTCACTTGACTGAGGCTGTCTTGTTTGTTTCTTCCACCTGAATGAAGAGCAATGTAACAATGAAGAGAACGCACCCTAGTTTGCCGGTGTTTGGAGCCCTCCATGGTCACTAGGCGTCTCTGAACTTTCGATACTGAATTTCTCCATAATGACATTATTCCGGCAAGATTCAGACTAAATTTTAAAAATAATTGGTAGACTTTATTTTATTTTACTTCTTTAATTTTTTTTAATTTTTAGAGAGAGAACAAGGGGAGAGGAGGGACAGAGGAGGGGGGAGAGAGAGAATCCCAAGCAGGTTCCACACTCCATGCAGAGCCTGATGTGGGGCACAATCCCATGACCCTGGGATCATGACCTGAGCTGAAATCAAGAGTCGGATGCTCAACCTACTGAGCCACCCCGCTGTCCCAGTGGACTTTATTTTAAAGGCCAGTTTTAGATTTGTAGGAAAATGGAGAAGATCTTAGATTGTTTCCATCTTCCCCATCTTCACTTTCCCCTGTTATGAACATCTTACGTTAAAATTATACCTTTATTACAACTAAAGAACAAAAATGGGTATCTTTTCAGCTGAAGCTCACACTTCATTCAGATTTCCTTACTTTTTATCTCGTTCTTTTTCTGTCTTTCCATCCCTTGCAGTTTGGGACCCCAGATGACATGTAGTTGTCCTGTCTCTTATTGGCTGTGGTGGTGTCTTAGAGCGCTTGTCTTCGATGACCTTGACAGTTTCGAGGTGTGCCGGTCACATATGTTGTAGGATGCACCTCTTTTGTCATGTGTCTCAGGTCAGACTGGGGTCGTAGGTTTTGGAGAGTAAGACTACAGAGGTGAAGTGTCCTTTTTTCACGTCTTACAAAAGGTACATACAAACAACATGACATGGCTGTTTACGTTACTCTTGATCGTCTTGCTGAAGTAGTGTTTTTTAGGTTTTCGCACTATACAATTACTCTTTTCCAATTAACTTTTGCCATGGTTCTTTTGAACATCCCTGGGCTGTCATTTTAAAATCACATTCCTGGAGCACCTGGGTGGCTTAGTCAGTTAAGCATCTGACCTTTGGTTTCGGCTCTGGTCATGATCTCATGGTCTGTGGATTTGAGCCCTGCATTGGGCTCTACATTGACAGTGTCAAGCCTACTAGGGATTCTGTCTCTCCCCATCTCTTCTCTCTCAGCCCCACCCCACCCCCAAATAAAAATAAAATAAACCTAGGAAAAAACGGCTTAAAATCACATTCCTAATTTCTACCCAGGGAGTCTGCATATGAAATGGAAGAGTGACATTATTATTTGGTAAGACTGCAGATAGGAATCTGAACCAAGGAAATATATGTGTGTTTTATGGAGTGTTGCCACTGTATTTCCTGCAGCAAGGAGCGGTTCAGTCAGTTCTATACGTTGTTTTTTTAACTCTTGCATATTTGGGGCTAAGGAAAATACATTATGAGTTTCCAAAGCCATCTCCCCCGATTTTTTTGTAGCTCATAATGGCCACCTCATCCTTTCTTCTCCCCCACCTCTAGCTAGATTTTTGAAAGAATATTCATCTTAATCCTACTTTTAGTGCCGCAGATCAATTCTTCTCTCCTAGCTCCATGTAGGAGACAGGCAGAACTTCCGGTGTGATGTTTAAGTTTTATCTTGACTAGTAATCTCATCAGAGTTTGCTTCC
The DNA here is from genome assembly GCF_006229205.1 of Suricata suricatta. Classification (NCBI taxonomy): domain Eukaryota; kingdom Metazoa; phylum Chordata; class Mammalia; order Carnivora; family Herpestidae; genus Suricata; species Suricata suricatta. The sequence goes on along the minus strand of NC_043701.1, from coordinate 180,993,374 downwards.
CCAGTGGCCCCTGGATGGCCTGAGCCAATACCCACCAGTAACTAAACCCAGCATTTTCTAATGATCAATAGCTGGTGGTCATTTTCCCACAGTCAGTATGATTTGGTCAAACACTGTCTAGAAGTCTAGAAATGTGGATTTGGACATCCTAACCTGATTTCATGCACTGAGCTTTTTTGAAAGCTCTTTGACTGTATTGAGCTTCCTTAACCCTGTAAGAATCCAGAAGGGAGAGAATGTGCTTCCCATTCTGGAGGGGGCAGACAGAACTTAAAAGGCAGGCCTGGAGCGCATAGATCGGAGAACTGGAGAGCAGGGCTCGGCCTTGCTGCTCCAAGTTGGCCCTTGTTCCCTGTCTCGGAGCTCCACACCACCCTCCACCTCCGTGGAGCTGAAGCCTTGATTGGGCACCAGGCTGTCATTCCCTTACTGAGGCAGGTAAAGGAGACTTGGCCAAAGCGGGATGGAGCAGGACCTCCACAGGCAGCCAGGCTCTGGGTGACTCACATGGTGGCGAGGTGCAGGGGGAGGGGGATCCAAAGTCACTTTGGGGAAATGTCTTCACTACTGGTTTATTTCCAAGACCTTAAAAGCCATCCCTGTGAGGATTCTTTCTTGCCGACAGAATCAAGTCTTAGATCTTCCCCTCTTGACCGGCCATGGTCAGGTCCGAAGATGAAAACCTCAGCTGAGGTCACAAGCAAAACAGACACACATGTTATTGCAGAAGATAATTGTGTGAGAAACCAAACCATCGAATATGTTTTTGTTCCACCACAAGACTGAAGACAACTGGCCATTTTATCAAACTGGCCAGTGGTGTTTGGTTACCCAGAAGTTCCTCCTCCCTGTAAGCTATTCGTTATTTTCTATCTAGGCAACCGAGTTTTGTTGATGCCCAAATATTAGGAAAAACAAAATGCATGCAAACTGTCTATTTTATAAGGTCCTATTTTTCCCCCTGGGTTTCTAGGGCTTGAATGTACGCATCATTCAGGACCTGCTTTTATGGTTTGTCAACAAGATCATCCATAAAATACATTCTGATATCTCACAGCTGTGTGTAATTTATTCTGTCTACCCATGCAGCACAAATAAAATTTTTATTTGCATCATCTAAAAGAAATACCAGTGTATAAATACATAAGCAAAGCTCATAAGAAACGGTCTTCTGCCTACAGGACTGCTGGGGGGACACTGTGAAACCAATTAAAAAATGGAGGGATGGCTTCATTATCCATGTACATAGATAATAAATGCTGTGCTCAGCAAGTAAATACCGTTACTCAATTTCTTAAAAAGGTTGCACAACAATGTCCGAGCGCCGGCAGAGCCTGCCTCCAAATTCTCCTTGGAATATTTAGAAATAAAGCCTCATAGACAAAAACAATTCAGCCATAAAGGACATGATTTTGGATTAAGATGATGGAATATGTAGGAGAAAAGGGACATGTTTGGTCCTTGGAACATTTTGCCTTCGGGAGAGTAGATGACTCTCTGCTACCAAGAGTCTTGGAGGAACGAGATCCAGGGGCCTGAGGATGTTCCTGGGTTCGGTGTGTGCGGCATCAGCCTGATTATCAGATAGGAGGCCCCAAATCAGGGGTGTAGACGTTCTACCCTTCCTCCCCTGCTGGCCAAGTTATGCTAATGGTTCACCCAGGGGACCTGGGCTGCGTGGCGCTGTTTCCTTCACTCTGAGACGTGTGGCTTCTCAAGTGCGTTCTGTCACATGCAGAGACTGTGATCTGAGTGTCTGGGGCTGGCAAAGGCCCCTTCCAGGTCTTTGTGCAGCGTGCCTGGTACGCCCTGGAAAGCATCCCGTCTTCGGCCCCTGTGGCTGGGTGGTGAGTGAGGCAGAACTGCTGTTTTGGACTTAAGGAGCCCTTGGACAACCGAATTTGTGACTGACTACTCAAGTTAACCATTGACTTGTGTTGGAAATCTAACTGCCAGGAGGCACTTGTAATCAAATTGGTTTGCTTTTGTAGAGAAAAATTTTTCAATGCTTGCAGTCACTTTCTTAACAGTTTTGCCTGACTTTTCAAAAGATTAACGTAAAGGCCACAGCGGCTCTCGGCATGTGGCATGGTTTTTATCAGTTTAGGGGTAAGTTCAGACAGATCTCCAATTTTTATCCTATAATTGTTGGTATTTCAAAGCCCCCTTAGTCCAATTCAAATAACACACCTCTCTTTTAAGATAAATTCAGCTAATTACACTCTGTAGTCTGGCTCAGCAGAAGCAATATAACTAGATTAGCACACACGTTCAGTAAATTCCAATTTGGGAATCCCTCCGAGGGTCCAGAGCAAGAGACCTGGGTCTGGGCTGCTCTCTGAAATGCTGTTGCCTGTTCATCTTCCCTCCAGTACAAATACACAAATCTGTGTCCCTGTCTTCGATGCACGGGGTGGAGAGAACGGAGTCTTCTGGGGTGAAGTGACATTTACGAAATGAAGGTCCCACCCGTGTAAGCAGGGGGACCGGCTCCAGGGGACATTAGGGCATACCAGGCCAAAGCAGAAACAATGGGCTTTTGAATGGAAGACATCAGAGTGCAGGCAGGGATTAAATAGTTGTTGAATGAATAAGTGAATGAGTGAACGAACCAAGTGGGCAAACAGCTGGACCAGAGACCCCCAGCCGATACACGGAGGAGTCAGTACCAGCGCTCAGGGACGTGTTACCCCTAAGCCCCTACTTGCAGTGATGTTACATGACCAGGAGGCACACTGAAGGGCATGAAATCAAGCTGGTGCACGAGGATTATTTATGCACAGTCTCTATGCTGCCAATGACGGCTCCCTCTGCAGCCAGGAGAAGGGATTCTGGAATCTTTCATTTGGGTAACAGTTCTTTCCACTTTGATCCAGCCTTCCACCAGTGTTCACGGATGTCACCACCCGGAGCGGCCCCTCTGGTTGCATGGCCGGAACCCTCCTCACTTGAATGGGGGTTCATCCCAAAAAACAGCTCATCTCAGCCCTGAATACCACATGCTTTCCTCTCCTTGTTCACGTGGCTCATGGTCCTCTCCCCCCCAATCCCTCATGGCCGCCAGGCCATCTCCCCAACGTTCTGCTCATCCGTGTTCCCGTGGCCCTCGGCCCCTGGGAGTTCTAAATGCCTGTGACCAGCTTGAGAGTCTTCCCGAGCGGCTGTGTGAGACAGTTAGTACTCAAGTAGTGATCCATTTGTAACCTGAATCTAACTGCAGGCTTCCACGTCGAGAATGATAAAATGGTGTGGATTTAAAAGTATTTGGGGAACTGTAAAATGTCTAGGATTAAAATTTCAATACCATTTGTGCCCAATAAATGTGAACTCCTTAGTAACTTAAAACAGTGCTATTATGACTCAGTCCTGAAAATTATGAGTCCTGGTTGAAGAAATGGGAATAACATATGAGGGAATCTGTTCCCATCCTTTACCTTGAGGGGCACGCTGTGGTCGCACCACATAGCAGGAACGTGACCTCACAGGAGAGCGAGCCCGGAGAAATTACTGTACTTGTTGAAAACGGGATACACACTCCAGAAGAGAAAAAATGTTATACTTTCCATTAGGATTGTTTATGGATATGGGGCTAAATTGAACCTGTGTCAGTACATTAACCGGTTCGACAGGACCCCAAGAACCAAGATCATATAATAGTTTATTGAATGACTTAATTTTTTTTTTTACATATACCAGTCTTGTCAGTCTGAACTAGCAAATTAATTTTGTCTATAGACTCACTTACTGAAGCATGTAAAATTAGCCTCTGTAAGTACAGAGAGGAGACTTGGCATTGGACTGAGCTGATTCACTAGGACTTAAGTAAATGGATTTAGTCTTAATACAGCTAAAGCCTTGGGATGTTTCATAGAGAGCTGATCTTAAGCAAAGCATTCATTCATCATTGAGACAGTCCCTCTTGGTGTGATTTCATTGCTTGTGGAAGGACAGAATCATACACTTTGACTTTGATCATCACCCAGCACATGCCATAGGATTTGGAGGGGAAAACTGAGCTTTGGTTTGAGTCACAGAAGTGTTTGATTAGATTGACAGAGAATTTGTCACCTCCAACAGTGACCATGACTTAGGAGAGAATGCTGTTTCCTTGGTCTTCAACTTCCATATATTTTCAACGAAGTCGTTTATGTCATGAGTTTCTGATGCCAAGCCCTTCCTGACAAGAATGAATAGGGCTGTTTTCTTTTTGATGCAGGGGTGAACCTGGGCAGCGAATTAGCACCGTCCATGCAGCAGGCTGGTGGAAGAAAGGGCCAAGGAGGAGCTTATGAAGGAGTTCGGGTCTCTCTCTTGAATGGAGCCCTCTGGGACCCCACAGGGAGCACCCACTCAAAGGTCAGTTGTTTTGTTTTCTTGCAAATCACGTTAACTGCATTCATTTTCTTTTGTTCAAGCTTTGTCTTTGTTTTAATGTTGACTTTATTCTTACAGAGTGAAATTTTGTAGAGGGACAGTCTTGATGAACAGCCCAGCATCATTTACATCTGTTAAAAGTTACTTTTCAAACACACACCAGTGATAACGTTTCCAGACAGACAGTTTGTGTGTCTGTTTTACTCGAGGGCTGGGCACTTTTCTGTATTCATGTCTATCTCAGCATTTTGGTTTTATCGATTATCGGTAGAAACATGTTAATGTGACTTTTTCAAAAATTTGTATGACTTTTAATGCAGTTTATTGCTTTGTTTACACTGATACATATTTGATTTGAGCACTCTATGATGTAAAAGAATAATATACAATTGAACCATTAGTGATTAAATTTGATATTTCAATGAGTTTTAGGTGCCAAATCTACACAACTTTCTTAAATTTCAGAACTTGTTGGAACAGTTGGAGAGTGATAAAAATCTATAGAAATATGAGCCCTTTGGAGAGATCACACAGATGGCTTTGTCCTTGTGTTACGTGGAACTACTTTTAGGTAATTTTTTATAATAGAAAACAGATTTTTTTTTAAAGAGCAGCTGAGATTGTGAAAATCCTCTGTGGCTTTCTGGAAGGGCTGCAGTAGGCCACCTTTATGTGAGTAATGATAATATGATTTACATCACTCATTTATTTTCTAGAGAGGCTCTCAGTTGGAAGTGAGCAATCAGAAAGGTAGAAGGTTTGGTCAAAGGATCCAAATGCCAAATCTGCACTTTTTGAATATTTCCGTTCCATAGAAACTGTTGCAAATTTAATATACAACATATAAGTCACTCCCGGTGGTATCGATGGTGCCTTCTGGATGAAAAACTTAAGACATTGAAGAAAATTTCATCATGCTATTGATCTGAAAAATTAGAAATGATATGAGAGATGAAGCAAAGAGGAATATGCCATTTCAGAAAGTATGCCTTTAAAATATTGATAGGTGCTAATTAATAGTGCAAAAATATGGAACCATCTAAAGTTTCTTGGGTGGTGGGAGTGTTATGCCCAGGTTTTCATTATCGTCCCCAAAAACCAGAGACCGCCGGGGAGACCGAGTCACACATGCAAAAGCAAAAGGCTTTATTATTACGGGCTTATAAGCTGGGGCTCACAGACCTCACCAACGCAGTGGATCCCTGCTGAGAGCCCCGAACATGGCGGGGGTAGGGCTTATTATGGGTTTCGGGAAGGGAGAGTTACAGGAAATTGTGACACAGGTACAGTGACCCAATCACTATCGCCTATCATTCTTGGCAGTAGAGTATTGACCAATTACAGAGTGGACCCAGGACCCCTCACGTAGGGCGTGACCAGCCTTAAGCAATAGGTGATTACCTATAGCTTCTATCTCTAGGCCCGCCCTTAGAAATGTTAAGGGTGTTGGCTGGCCTTTCCTGATTGGGTGTTACAAGGGTAGTCCCGCCTTCCTTGGGCAACGTGCGCCCTTCTATTGTCTAATGATTCTGAGAAGCCGACACCTAGGTCTCCAGGGTCAGAGGGGAAACTGGAAGCCTGTCGTGGAGTCAGTTTGATTCAGACCTGCGTCCTTACGGGAGCTGTCACGGGCTTCCGACAGTGACTTTTTTTTTATCCGTCTGTCCCATGCAGTACTGGGGGTGTTGTTGTTTTTGAAATCCACATTTAACTGGTGTCCTCTGTTTTATCCGGCAACCCTCCCCGGGGAGTGTGTCAGAGCACAACCCGATGAGTGTTCTCAGCACGCCCCTGCAATGGACCAGTTCAGGCGGGCTCTGGCTTCTGACCTCCAGCGTCATCTTTCCTGCCAGCCAGCCTTGCAGACATCATGAGGCACGGCTACTACTTCCGGCCATGTTTACAACCCGAGGACTATGGGACACCAGCACCATCGTTATAGAAAACGTAGAAAACCATTATTATCTGATGACTGTCTCAGCACCTCTGCCTGCAGATTAGAGCCGTGCAGCTGGTAGACACATACCTAGTACACGCAACTATTTAAGGGACTAGGGACTGATGTGATCTGGGGAACAGCGTTTTGTCACAATGCATGGGGCTCCTGAAATCAGCCTTATAACTGCGTGATTGTGATGTGTACCCACAGGTGGTAGTTAACCACTCCGAGGCTGCATGGAAAAGGGTGCGTGTGACATGCTTGTACACGTGTGCCGTAGTTCTCCATGAGGGAGCTGTGTGTACCTGTTGTGAGGAGAGGGATTCTGGCTAATGGCGTACATGTGTGTGTCTTTCCTTATTATCAGATAGCGCTGCCCACATTTTCACGTTAGAACGCATTGACAGAGTGTATCCTCAGGTATGCAAACATACACTCATGGCTATTTTTGCCACACAAGTATGCCCACCGTACCTTAGGATACGGAGTCGTAGATTGATATTCCTGTTTTTCTGCTCTGCTATTTTATTCTTTGCTATCCTGTAGCTTTCTATTCAGCCAGTCTCTCTGAGAGTGGGATTCATGTGGGGGAGACTCAGGCATCTTTGTTTTTATCAAGTGCCCCAAGGAGATTCTCATGAGCACACAAGATTAGAAGAAGCCTTGCACTATTGGAAATTGCCGGAGTGCTGTCGACCCGACTGAGCTGATGTAGGCAAAAGTACTGTCACATTCCACACATACCCCTCCCCTATGTCATCGAAATATATCTGGATGGGGATATTATTAGGTCCTTTCCAAACCAAGAATCAAGACATCATTGCCACTGATAATTTACTTGAAAGAGTCAAGGCTGGGATAGAACGTGACCTTGCATGCATTGGAGAGATTCCAGCATTTTCTTTGTTTGCTCGCTGTTGTTTTGGTCTATAGCATGAGGTAAGCCAGTCTGCTTTCCTTCCCTCTTAGGGTCCTTATAGGAGTGAGATGAAGCGATGGCTGTAAAATTAGGCTGGGAACTAAAACCCGCTACACAAATGTGAGGTGGTACCGCAAGTGTAAAGTGCTTTGGGGACCCAGCTCCGATTTCATGTCTTGAAAATAACCCAAGCCTCTGGGCCCAGGGAAGGCACGTCAAGATGTGATCGATCAGGAGATGACCTCAGTCGAGCTCAGCCTTTGAATTCTCCAGGAAATTTCCAACTTCCAGCTTTCTCAAGTGAGAATGAATATATGGAAATAGTGTGTGAAATGGAAAATAAAAAGGCAAATGGATTAGAACATGAAACCAAAACGTCCCTTAGCATATTGTGGGGCTCAAATAGCAAATATCAAATAGCAGCTAATTAAAATGGCAGAAGTAGATTCTGCTCCATACATTGAAAGGAGCCTTGCTTCTCCTTCAAGTAACCATCTGCGTCAGCCCTTCCGGGAGGCTTCTCACGTGGGGCGTGCGGGGTGCTCGCCTCCTGCTGTGTTCCCACGCTCCCCACCCCCGCCAGTAGCAGCCCCGTCTCCCAGCATTTCCTCAGAACCACGGCTCTTGGCCAAGGTCATAGGTAGCCTCCCAACGTCCAAAGCCAGCCCGTGCCTTTCGCTCTGCGCCTTACTTATCTTGACAGTGATTCACTCTCCTTTGAAACTCTCACTTCCTTTGGCTCCTGAGACCCTGTTCTCTCATTTTCCCCCATATGTTTTTAATTCCTTCTTTTTATTCCTCTTTTTGGCTTTGTCCTTTAACTGTTGGTTTCCGCTGACTTTCTTCTGACTGAGGGCTCCCACTGGCTGTGTCATTCACTTCTGTGGCCTTGCTGTCCCCCTAGAGTGGTGGTGGGGGGAGGTCTGTTCACAGGGATGACTACAGCAACATTAGCCACCACCCCCCAACTCCCGCTGTGAGGGACACGCCGGAAACGTTTCATATGATGACTGCAGTGTGTGTTCTCTAACATACACAGACTTAAAATCCACATCACTCACCTGGCCTTTATTTCCGAGAGTTGGTCCTGACATCCCATGGATTCCAGGAGTCTCCAGTTGAAAGTTTCCAATTTCTTTAAACGTGCTGTGCCCTAAGTGGACACATCCCCGTGTCCGTCTTCTCTACTTTATTGAATAGCCTATTTATTTAATAGGATAGGATTGTCATCTCACTTCCTCCCTCAGATCATGAGGCTGGAGACGTCTGTTGAGTCCACTGGCCCGTATGTCTACCGTGTGTCCCTTCCTCACCATGGCTTATTAGTCCTTCTCTGCTCCAGACATTCGATAAACGCGAGCAGGGCAGGTTGTCGAAGACACGGCTCGAGCCTGTCCCTTTCCTGCTTCCCCGCCCCGTCAGAAGCCACCCGTGGTATCTGACCTCAAATCCAGGTTCCCTGACGATGCCCAAGATGCGTCAGAGGCTGGGCTGTCCTGATGCTGAAGGCCCTGATCTACCCCCCGGCCATCGAGCTCACCCTGGGCACCCTGCTGCCTAAATACGCCATTCTTGGCATGTGCTGTGTCCCTGACACCTGAAGCCCCGTCTTAAATTGTACCTTCTCTCTCTTCCCCTCCCTCCCACCCCCCTCTCATGTTTATTTTTGAGAGGGAGACAGAGAGCAAGTGGAGGTGGACAGAGAGGGAGGGGGACACAGAATTCGAAGCAGGCTCCCCAACATGGGGCTCGAACCCACGAACTGTGAGATCATGACCTGAAACGAAGTCGGATGCTCAACCAACTGCACCACCCAGGTGCCCCAAAATGTACCTTCTCTTAAGCTATCTTAAGCTTCCCAAATTGGTCCTTCTAATGCCTTTATCCTTGAAGATACACACATCTCTGTGATACGCAGTCCCACTGTGCACATCCCTGATGTGTGCAGATCGAGCCCATGTACACACACACGTGCTAGATCAAATGTCCATGCCCTGATCTCCCCCCGACCCCGGAGCATGAGGGGTGGGCATGGGGGTGAGGCTGCATCTTCTGAGCCCTTAGTTCCTTCAGCCTCTTGCAGGGCAAGCCTGCCTGAGAGCAATGCTAGTTCTCTCACGTGGGTATTATTTTATAGCAGGGCTGTTCAAAGAAAACTAGCTCGGCTACGTTCAACCCAAGAATGTTCTGGAGAGAAGACATGGCCATGCTGAACTTGCATAAAAAGCATGGAAACCAGAAGGCATTTCGAAGGTTACTTTAGACCCTGCCTTAGGTACCGCTGTCCCCTGGCTTGTCGTTGGGCCCCAGCCCCACATGATGTGGGACTCAGCTCTTTCACTCTCCCGTGAAGGTAGCTTTCATTGCTGCTTCAGATTCCTTCTACTCCCACCAACCCGTGTCTTCCCTGGGGGCTGTAGCTTCATGCCCTCATCGCTCCGTACGGTACTTGGCATCCAGCAGAGCAAGGTCAGACACCTTTGTTGATGGGCTCTGAGTTTTCCTCGGTGCCGGGGCCTGGGTCACTCACTGGTGTGAAGATGGCCACTGCTGCTCTGGGAGACGGAGCAGATAAGAGACCATGTCCGTCCTTTATTCAAACGCCAGAGGGTCTGCAGAGTTTGCAAATCCAACTCTCCAACTACCTCCACTTGTTAGATGTTGCCAACTTCCTTTAACAGCTAGAGGGGCTTTGAAAGCAGGTAGAGGACTTTTAGAGCTTGGAAAAATGCTACATTTTTTTTCACGTTTGTGGTTACTAACGTCTTACGTGAAATAACTACCCATATTGCCTCTCTCTGTTCCAGGAGATGTCCTGTTACTCTGTATGGGGAGGCGTACGGGTCAGCCCCACACACAGTGATTCTCCCCTCCTCTAAGAGGCCATTCTGATAATTGTAGGATTTCCTCCACGCCAGCCAGTGGCGTCTGCTTCTTGGCTGAGTAAGCTCAATGGTTAGCCTTTCTGACTTCTAGAAAAATTACATTAGGTTACAAGCTAGTTGACAATGCTTCCTCTTAAGAATAGAATTGTTAGGGTGCCTTGGGGGCTCAGTTGGTTAAGCGTCCAGCTTCGGCTCAGGTCATGATCTCACTGCTCGTGAGTTTGAGCCCTGCATCCAGCTCAGTGCTGACAGCTAGCTCAGAGCCTGGAGCCTGCTTGGGATTCTGTGTCTCCCTCTCTCTCTGACCCTCCCCTGCTCACACTGTCTCTCTCTCTCTCAAAAAAAAAAGAATTTAAAGAACAGAATTGTTAAAGGGTGCCTGGGTGGCACAGTTGGTTAAGCAACTGACTTCGGCTCAGGTCATGATCTCTTGGTTCATGAGTTCAAGTCCCACGTCGAACTCTGTGCTGACAGTTCAGAGCCTGGAGTCTGCTTCTGATTCTGTGTCTCCCTCTCTCTGCCCCTTCCCCACTCATGCTTTGTCTCTCTCACGCTCAAAAATAGATAAGCATATAAAAATTAAGAAAAAAATAGAAGCATTAAAATACCTGTTATGGAGCTTTTCTTAAGAAACGCATTATTTCCAGACTACAGTCTCCTGTACCCCCGACCCCCAAACACTTAACTCCCGCTGAACCCCAAGCTCACGTCTTGCTTGACAGTCCCCATGAGGCCACGTCTGCACACAGGAGGCTGCCTTAGGCATGGGGAGGGCTCCTCTTTCGGCTTCACATAACCCTCCCAGCCAAGACCGTGCCCACCCCCTGGGAGAGAGAGACTAGGGGGGTAAGAGTTGACACCCGTGTACCTTTGGAAACTCGACTGTCTTCAAGGATCAGTGCCACGTACAGCAGAAGGAGAAAGGTGTTGGGACATGCGGAAATGGATTCAGACTCCTGCACAGCCTCTGTTGGTCTACGTAGGGCCAGTGACCAGCCTTGGCCGAGCCTCTGTTCCCTCCTCCATAAACGAGACGTTAACATACACCTTGGGCCCTGACACAGCACCCTTGCCACGCTGAGTAACTGTCCGCCTCCTTTCTCTTAACTCCTTCGGGACTTTCTGGAAGGGCATCTCAATGTCGGCACTGTTGCCAGTGGGCCTGGGTAGGCAGGGGGCTGTCCTGTGTGCGGCAGGGTGTTCAGCGTCCCCGGCCTCTACCCATAGATGTCAGTAGTGCCTCCCCCTCCATTCCTGTCAACCCCCAATGTCCCCTGAAGGCGAGGTGGTGAAACCGGTCCCTTAGGAGCCAGTGCCCTGAGGGAAAGACTAGGAGTGGTAAGGACAGTTACTGAGAAGTGTCTCTGGACTCTAGACCCAAGGCTAGTAAATCTTTTCTGTGAAGAGCTAGACAGTCAGGAAGGAATTCAGCTGTGCGGGTCCCCTGCCCGCATCTGTCTCGGCTGCTCAGCTCTGCCCTTTGGGGGTGGGGGGTGGGGGTAAAGGCGGCCCGACAGTCGGGCGTGGCCGTGTTCTGATAAAACTTATCTATGGACATTGAAATTTGAATTTAATCTAATGTTTATGTGTCACGAAATAGTCTCCTTTAGGAAAAAAAAACATTTAGAAATGTGAAATCATTCTTAGCTCGCAGGCAATGGGCTGGATTTGGCTAGACGGCCACACTGTAGATATTTCCCGCCGCGTGCCCCTGGCAGCCTGGCCGGATGGGTTCTGTGCAGACCAGGGTGTGGAAGGTGCCCACCCGGAACGGGAAGTGGCCTGTCCAGCGGCAGAGCCCAGCTCCATCAGCTTCTGACGTCTTGCGTTCTTTCCTTAGCCCCCTCCTGCCCCCAGGAAAATCTTTAGCCTTTGTCTTCTGCATGTCACATCAGGACTGGCTCATGCATCCGGCCCTGGAGGCGTGACTCCTGCCACCAAGGGAGCTCTGACTTTCTGGAGGTGTGAGTGCTGATCCCGTCCCCCCAGGGCGGTTCTGCTCCCTCTGACTCACGACAAGGGCGAAGCTGTGTCCCCACCACCACCTTTGGGAGCCCGCCTCTCAGTCAAGGCTCTGGGGCCCTGGGGTGACATTTCCACACGGCTCTCTAATGCATTTATGTCTTGTGACCTCTTAGCAAGGCCCTAATGTCCTTGATTTTTAAATTGGTTGTCGAGTCGGGGGTATCTATCCCTTCAGTTTCTGCCATTTCCCCCTGTGCCTCAGACCTCTCGCATCATCACAGACCTGGGGATTTTGATTTTAAGATAATAAATTTATGGGGAGCCTCGGTGGCTCGGTTATGTGTCTGACTTCAGCTGAGGCTATGATCTTGTGGTTCATGGGTTTGAGCCCCACATCGGGCTCTGTGCTGGCAGCTCGGAGCCTGGAGCCTGCTTCCGATTCTGTCTCCCCCTCTCTCTCTCTCTGCCATTCCCTATACATACTCTGTCTTTCCCTATCTCTCTCAAAAGTAAATAAATGTTAAAAAAAAAAACACACTTAGGTAATATTAGAGGATGGAGTGGTTGGCATTGTTTAAAGAGATTTGCAACATTTGTTTTGCCTGATGATTCTGAGGTAAGACTCGGTGTTTGACGGACAGGTGGGGCATGCAGTGCTTGGTAGGAGGAGGGAAGGAGTCGGATGAATTCTGTTTTCAGGTTTTCACTGCATTCTTCAGGTGACTGTCCACTGTGTTCTGGGTCCTAGGTCAAGTTCCTGCGGTGCAGGGATGTGTGAGCCTCCATCTGCCCTTGAGACGCTGGCAGACGGATGAACTCACAACATTTATAATAAGTTTAGATAAGTACTTAATAAGAGATAGGTGCTTTTTAAAATAAGCGACTTTAAAGTTGTTTTAGATTTACTGTGATGTTGCCAAGATAGTACAGAGAGCCACATACACCCTACACCTAGCTTTCCCTGGGACTCACATTTATATTGATATGATATATTCATAACAATTCATTATACATGGTTTTTTTAGATTTTAACCTGCACTCTTTCACTAAATGAAAAGGTTCTGGGGATTGAGGACATTTAGAAGAAAATAAAATTTCTAGAAAGGCTAATGATTTATTTTTATTTAATTATTTGTTTATAATGTTTATCTTTGAGAGATTGAGATACAGGGGCGGGGGGGAGAGAGAGAGAGAGAGAGAGAGAGAGAAAGTGAGAAAGTGCGAGCAGCAGCACAGCAAAGAGAGAGGGGGTACAGGGGATCCAAAGCAGGCTCTGCACTGACAGCAGAGAACTTGGTGAGGCTCGAACTCACAAACTGTAAGATCATGACCTGAGCCACAGTCAGAGGCTCAACTACTGAGCCACCCAGGTGCCCAGAGACAGAGTAATGATTTTTAAATCATAGTTTAGACTAAAGAGTGTATCTTCCCAAGAGGGACTCCATGTGTATCAATGCTGTGTTTAATGATCTTACATCATGTGATGGCTGAATATGCCCTCACCTACGTGTTTAGTCTGGAATTTCTCAGTTACAACGTAACCGACATGTGGTGTGTTTGTAGTTGTTTAGTTAAACAGTCATGTTGGTGACGATGGTTCATTCAACTGAAGTTTAAAGTTCAGGTTTTTAAAAAGTTTATGTATTTTGAGAGAGAAAAGGAGAGAGACAAAGAGAAAGAGAGACAGAGAGAGAGTGTGTGTGTGTGTATACGCGTGCACACACATGCGGGTGGGGGAGGAGCAGAGAAAGAGGAAGAGATAGACTCCCAAGCACACTCCACACTGTCCCAGCCCAGAGCCCAGCTTGGGGCTCGATCTAACTAACTGTGAGATCATGACCTGAGCCAAAATCAAGAGTCAGACTCTTAACTGACTGATCCACCCAGGTGGCCCATAAAGTACAGATTTTAATTCTATATGTCTTTAAAAAGTGAGAAATCTTTTAAAACCTATTGCAGGAGTGCCTACAACCGAGTATGTAAAATCATGTGAAAAACAAGTGAATACAGTGCTAGTATGTGATCGTAACATACCTGTGTAGAGAGCTGGTGTGAATTTTCCTCTTGTGTTGATTTAACGTGCTCTGGACTCCCCCAGCTCTTGCAAGCTTCCCTCTAAGCATCAGGTGTGTGTTTCTGAGTGGGGTTCACCAGTATTTTATAACTGTTTTGTCATTATTGCCTGCCTAGGGAGAAAAATTAATTTTAACTAATCTTAATTAAGTTTAACTTACTTTAAATTATATTTCTCTTTTGGGAGAAATTGAATATTAAGAAACAAGATTTGTTAGCTAGAGTCAGAAGGAAACAAATCATTGTAATAGCTAAGAATTTTCAACCCCTCCCCCAAGTACCAAGTTTTGCCCCCTTGAGGACAGTATGCACCTACTGAGAACGTGTGACGGGCACCGTATGTAAATGGACAAGAGGAAATGTATGTCTCCCTGGACTGTGTGTATTTACAGAAATCTGCCCATTGGAGATTTGGGACAGGT
>NC_043701.1:180975007-180978697 GCF_006229205.1 Suricata suricatta | reverse complement strand
ACCTACATGAAAGATCTCAGCCGAATTGTAGAAACAGCCACACTTGATAGTTTCTTTGTGCTTGATATATCATTTTTTTTTCTCAAACACATAAAAGGTGTATAAATGCAAAGTGTGCTGCATGCCTCTCTAAATGTGTCTGTGTATCATCGGGGAAGACATTATATGATTTGAAAACAGTTAAGACCCCTCACAGTTTCTGTCTTTCCTCCTTCCAGTAGATGCTCATTGAGCCCCTCATCAGGGTGCTGTGCACAGTTGTGCAAATTAAGCCCTGCCTCACTGGGGAGGTGGGGGGAGTGGGGCCATCGGACCCCCAGGGATGAGGAGTGACCGTCAGTCTGCTCAGCCGCTGAGCATGGTGGCCCAGCCAGGAACAAGCCCCTTCCAGTAGGATTCCATCTAAGAGTTGTGGGAGATACTTTCGAGGGGAAAAAGGTTACCAACTACACACTATCTTCTCCTGAGTTCTTTCTGTGTACTCATTTAATCAGCAAGGAGTTATTGAGAACCCCTCGCGTTCCAGGCCCCGTACTGGGTACTGGAGATATATATATATTTTTTAATGCATTAAAAACTGGCCATTTCCTGGGAGAGGTACTGTGACGCTTGCTCCAGCGGAGCTCTGGGAGATGAGGGTAAATGAGAGCTGAGAGCCCACGATTCTGTTGTGGCTCCTTTGAAATCGAGTCCTTCTTTTAGGGTCAAAACATGACTGCTGAGCATCTGATCTCCGGTCGTGCCTGTTCAGCTGATAGGAATGTGTTTGCGTCACTAGAAGTTCTCGCTGGTTTTAGTGTCTTACGCGGGCTGTGTGGGAAGCCCTCCGCACCCGGGAGCTGTTGGCTGGCCTGGCACTGGCCTCTCTCATCTGGGGCCCAGAGAGCGGGCATTTGTGGGCTTGCAGATTTCACATCTGGGCTGTTTTGGGAGATTGAGGAATTCCAGGTCCGTAGACCCCCTTGCCTCTGGGCCTGACTAGGGGGAGAAGGGAGCAGTCCCTGGGCAGTGCCAGAGCTGAGTGTGCCCAGCCTGCTGTTTCGTCGGCAGGTAGTGGAGCCTCGTCTGGTTCAGTCTGGAAGCGTTTCTGGGAACACAGCTGCCACGGGAAATGCCTCCAGTGGGCATCTACCGCAAACTGGCCATCCTCCGAGGTCCGAGGGCAGCGCTCCGATTCCCACCTCCCTCCCGGTTGCCCACACAGCATTCAAAGAAGCCGTCCATTGGGAGGGACAGAAACAGCGTCCTGAAGTCCCATACAAGACGCCGCGTGTATTTTTGTCAGTTACGGTGGACACGGACACGGAGACATTCTCCTGGCCCCGGGAACGTTTCCTGGGAGAGAGCTGGCAGGTGGGGAAGTGAGTTTGGAGAGGCTCTAGTGATCGTTGCCTGTAACATAGATGTCCAGGAGCCGTGGGAATGCGTGTCTGTAGTTAGGTGAATGCCCTCGAAGATGACCCATGCACATTCCTCAGTGAAGCCTCACCAGCTGCCGCTGCCCGTGTTGGCGGATTCCAGGGATCTGGGCACACGCAGAACTGGCCTCTTACACTCATTAACCTCAGAGGCTCCTCCTCTCAACAGATTCCTATGGCCGTGACGGTGAATGAATTTCACTATTTTATTTGAAGCTGCCGAGGCTGGAGGAGCTTGCCTTCAGATTTCCTTGTTTGTATTTCTGAATCACATGGGAAGAAACGGGAAGGGACAGGCTCTAGCGTCTGTGCAAACTGAGGCAGCCCGTGGAAACCGTCCCTGACCCTGTTTCCTTCTGTACAGAGGATCCCGGTTGAGATTTGGAACGATGCTCCACACTGCCCGTGTTCAGAGTGGCAGATTTTAATTTTCTGTTTGCTTTTGCAAACTACTCTTTAAAATTTTTTTAATATAATGTTTATTTTAGAAAGAGAGAGCAAGAGTGAGCAGGGGAGGGGCGGGGGGGGGGACAGAGGATCTTAAGTGGACTCTTGCTGACAGCAGAGAGCCCAATGTGGGGCTTGAACTCCCTAACTATGAGATCATGACCTAAGCTGAAGTCGGACACTTAACCGACTGAGCCTCACAGACGCCCCTGTTAAACACCTGTCACTGATAAGGCACTATTTGGATTGGGATTTTCAGATTAAGCAGGGCCTTGAATGCCGTGCCAAGAAGGTTGGAATTCCCTTCCAGAGGCAGTGGAAAGCCACTGATGATCTTGAGCAGTCAAGTGGCATCTGGGGCAGTGGTTTTAGAAGCGATCTGAGATAGAGAATCCATCTTAGGAAGGGAAGTGGTGGCAAGGCTGGAGATAGGTTATGCTAGAAACAGAAAGCAGGTGCCAGGCCTCTGAGCAGACCAGAGCAGGAGCTGGTCAAGGGGCTCTTGTCCCCTGCATTCTCCCTCCGCAGCGCTGAGGCTGTCACAGCTCACAGGAGGGCTGTCCTTGCTCTGTGACCTTTGGCAGGTTAGCTCTGCCTCCCCGTTAAAATCAGGAACCCCCAAAAGTACCTGTTTGAGAGAGTTATTGCTAAGGCGGCATTTAAGTGTGTACTACATGCCAGGATTCACTGTGCTTAGCATTATTATTGTTTTTACTTCTCATGCCGTGAAATGTTCTCAGAAACCTGGTTTTTAATGGCACGTGCCGCGAGCATCTTAGTGGATCCTTCCTCTCTGGCCCCTCAAACCCACCCTTACGTGCAGAATGAGTGTTTCTCCAACACACATCTGGCTGTGTCTAGAACCATTTAAACCCCATCTATGACCCCCATTTCTCTCAGAATAAGAGCCACACCTTTAATGGGGGGCTATGCATCTGTCCATGATCTGAGCCCCCTCCGCCTTCCTCATGCTGTGCTTCACCTACAACTCCCCGATGGCTCCCCAGAGGCTCAGTTTCCTGCCTCTGCTCTGTTTCCGCACCCTCCTTCCTTCCCCGCCCCAGGCCCCTGCCTTCTCCTCCACGTCTGGTCTCGATTTCCCTGGATGGATCTCAGAAGTTACCTGTTTTGGTTGGCGTCACAGACTGAATGCTTGTTTCTCCAAAACTTGCATGCTGAAGCCCTGACCCCCAGGGCGGTGGTCATTGGAGGTGGAGCCTTTGGGAGGGGGTGGCGTTTAGATGATGTCATGAGGGTGGGGCCCCAAGGGTGGGATTAGTGTCCTTGGAAGAGGAGGAAGAGGCCAGAGCTTTCTCTCTACCCTGTGAGGACGCAGTGATAATGTGGCCGTCTGCCAGCCAGGGGGAGAGCCCTCACCAGGACCCAACCATGTGGACACCCTTATCTTGGACTTCCAGCCTCCAGGACCGTGGGGAATACGTATCTGTTGTTTAAGCCCCCTGTCAGTAAGCAGACTAAGACCGTGGTTTTCCTGAATTCCTCACATACACAACCCCTTGTCACCGTCTGGTTAGCTGCCAGGTACCCGCTCAGTGCCCCCACCATGGTGCATGTTACCCAGGCTCAGTGCCCTCACCATGGCGCGTGTTACCCAGGCGCCCGCTCAGTACCCCCACCATGGCGCGTGTTACCCAGGCGCCCGCTCAGTGCCCCCACCATGGCGTGTGTTACCCAGGTGCCCGCTCAGTGCCCCCACCATGGCGCGTGTTACCCAGGCTCAGTGCCCCCACCATGGCGCGTGTTACCCAGGCGCCCGCTCAGTGCCCCCACCATGGCGCGTGTTACCCAGGCGCCCGCTCAGTGC
>NC_043701.1:180961850-180974907 GCF_006229205.1 Suricata suricatta | reverse complement strand
TGTACTGCTCATATCAGTATCTTCAGAGTCTCTTGGTACCTGATACATAGAACGTTCCCAAAGATGCATGAATTAATATTTATAAGAGTCCCTCATTTTTCAATTATTCCATTTCATTTACTTTTATCTTGACTTTTGTTTTTGGTCTAGTGCTTTTTCATTTAGGTTTGATGAATGCTACAAAAGATAAAAAATCATTTTCGTAAATAGTTTCACAATCAAGGGTCTCCCTCAGGTACCTGCATCTTCAAGTGATTGAAAACATTATTGTAAACAGTAGGCTTGCAGGCAGGTCTATTTGTCCCAGAAATACATGTGTGTTTCTCCTGACGGATTCCGATGTGTCCCGGTCTGTAAGTGGATGGTGCTCCTGGTCTGTCCAGATGAAGAGCGGGGCCCTTTCAGGTGTAGCCCCGTTGAAATGATGCTCTAAGCAGAAGCCAGACTTCGGCTGCAGCCTCACAGCTCGTCCCTGCTCTGCTCCCTCTGCATGAAAACTCCACTAGAGCCCCGCCTCCTGCCGTATCTGTTGTCACATCACCCTCGCCTGGTTTCTGCTGGGCCTCACCCTGGACATCTGGCCTCCTATCCAGCAATCAGATTAGACCCCCCCCCCATATTCCTGGAACTTCTGTTCCCACCCCTCTTTCCAGACTAGGCTCCCTCCCAACGACCCACATCTCCTCTAGTGGCCCCAAGGAGGCGCTGCAAATGCCCGCCCCTCTATTTGAAGCTGTTGGAGGGAGAGTTGATGGTCTCCTCTTCCACACTTGGCTTCTCCTCTGGGATTCCGTCGGCAGGTGCCATCGGAATCCTCCTCCATCCGTGAGGCCCTCCATCCCCATCTGGTCACTGCTGGGAGAAGCTTTTCTCTGCTCTGCCTTAAAACCACCTCCCGAGGGAAGGCTTCCCCGACCTCTCATTTAAATAGGTACACACTCTGTTGGGTGCTGTAATTGCTCTCTGTTTCTTCCACACCGTGCGTTGCCATTTTATCAATCTGCTTGTATGTCTGCCTCCCCAACCAGACTGTCTATCCCAAGAGGATGGAGACCTGTCTCTGTTGCTTACCCCTGCTCCCCGAAGTCTACCACAGAAGCTCGTGTGCTAGGGACCAATGATGTCTGGATGGCTAGATGAGTGAGGGGGCAGATGGGTGGAGGGTGAATAGAAGGGGGTGGAAAGCACTAGCCCCTGAAGCAGATGGTGTTGATGAGACCTCTGTGTTCAGTCTGCCTTTTGTGTAGTCGACTTGGGCAGTTGGCCATTCCTTACAAGGTCTTAATGTCCTTGTGTTTCTAGGGAGGGAGATGTTCCCCCCACTTAGCATATTTTTAATTTTCTAAACTGGTTTTGTGATCGCCAATGTCCCATATTACCCTCGCCCTTCTGAAGGCCCCTCCCACGCTGAGTCAGTGTCGGTCTGTGTCACCAATGGAATCAGGCAGTAGTGACAGCATGTGACTTTACACTCTGCACCTTGGTCTCGTGGACCTCTTGCTTTGAGGGAAGCGAGCTGCCAAGCCCTGAGGTATTTCAGCGGCCTGTGGAGAGGGCCACGTGGAGAGGTGCGTCGTCTGGCTGACACGGAGCACCAACTGCCAGGTGTGTGAGGTCGCCATCTCGAAGTGGGTCCTCCAGTCCCAGCCACACGCCCTCAGTGACCACACCCTCCGGAGACACCCTGAGATAGACCCTCTCAGCTAAGCCGAGCCAAGTTTCTACCCACGGAAACTGTAAGAAAGCAGCAAGCCAAAAGGCTATCTTCCATCGCACAAAAGCAGCCGCCTCCCACGTAAAAGGGAGGCAGGCAACTAATGAAAAAGTGTCGACTAAAAGGAAAGGAGAGAAGACAACACCAGGTCCAAAGACTTGACTGCAAATCCAGGTTCCTGACCGTGCATCCACGCAGGTGTAGGTGTGTGTGAACGTGGCCAAGAGAGGGCGTGGGTCATGGTTTGTGAGAAATGAAGTTGTGCTGATCCCACAGGGTGGATGGAATGATTGTCTGCTGAGAGAAGACAGGAAAGCGCTTGTTATTGAGAGAAGAGGCTAAAGTAACAGCAAACCAAGTGTTTAAGGAAGGCGGCCACGATCTGGGTCTCATGTTTGGCTTATTTTTTAGATTTACTTACAAAGAATTCAGTTAGACGCTAAGAAAGGTTTCTGTGTGCTTCCCTCCTTCTTGTGGGCCTCACCACAGGCACGCCTCCTCTCTGAAGCCTTCCCTGACCACCCAGGCTCTGCTGACCCCACAGTCTCTGAATCCCTCAACCATGTGGTCCAGACCACCCAACTGCACATAGTGCTTCTCCTTTGGTATTTGTGTGTTGAGTTGAGATCAGGATCTAAATTCAGCCACATTCATCCAGAGGCACCGTTGGGTTCTAACATCAGGAGTTGCGATCCTGGGGGTGGAGAGGTGGGGATCAGGTATGCCCAAGTACCTCCTCCACCCATCTGGGAGTCCCCCAGCTGGTGTTCCTGCTACAGGTTTCTCGTTCCTTCTCTCACATCTTCTTATGGTCTTTTTTTTTTTTTTAATGTTTATTTATTTATTTTGAGAAAGAGAGTGTGGAAGAGGGGCGGAGAGAAAGGGAGAGAGAGAGAGAATCTCAAGCAGGCTCCGCACTGTCAGTGCAGAGCCTGACTTGGGGCTCGAACCCGCTAACCATGAAATCATGATCTGAGCCCAAATCAAGAGTTGGATGCTTAACCGGCTCAGCCATCCAGGCACCCCCGTTCTTCCCATGGTCTTAGCTGTACTGCCAGTGTATTACCTCCAGCATCGCGCTGGAATCAGCATCTTCGGAGAATGAAGGTTCAGATGGAGTGAAATGTCCTCTCCCCACCTCTCCTGCCTCAGTTACGCTTCTACATTCATTCAGCAAACATGGATGGAATGTGTAGGGTTGCCCCATAAAACACAGGATGCCCAGGGAAATTTGAAGTTCAGATAAGCACCAAATAGCTTCTGAGTAAAATGCATGTCCCATTCAGTGTTTGAATTTGCAATCCATATATGACGAGATGTGTTTGTCTTTTTCCCCCTAAATCTGGCAACCTTAATTGTCCACTCTGTGCCAGACTGCTGATACAAAGATGAATAAGATGTCATCCCACCCCGCTGGGTTGTCAGCCCAGTGGAAGAGACAAACACGTAGGGAAAACGCTTCTCCTACGGCTGTTCTGAAACCACACCCAGCACGGGGAAAATGAGGAGGACCCCAAACCCAACGCATGTGTGATTTTAATATTTCAGGGGTACAACTCAGAGAAGGCTTCCTGGAGGTTTATGTCATGCACTGAACCTCAGTGTGGATGGGCACCTGCTAAAGGCAGGAACCTCATCTTTTTAGGATATATCTTTTTGTCTCTTTTGGAATACACAGTAGATGCTGAGCAAAATCGTAGTAGTCTTCTCTTCATAGCACACAATTTCACATTTTGATCCCATCTCCCCAGATACAATTCAGCTCTTGATAAATTTCCTGGGCATGTGCTACTTTGCATGATAGCCTTTATTAACGGAGTCAAGTTTTTCATAGCTTCCTATTGAAAACAAGACGGGGCATCCCCAATGGTGATTTACAATCAGAGACGATGTCAACGTGGTTTATATTTTTTAGAATTAAACTCCAGTTTCTGCCTTTCTGCCCCTGCCTCAGCCACCAGCCATCTTAGAGGCAGCTGATGGCTCCTGAGATCTGCTTTCTCATCTTGGATTTGCTGGATAACTGTGGCCACCTGGTTTGACCCTACCACTTGCCTGGAGCAGCTTTTGGCAAGGTCAGGAATGGCTTCAGTGAATTCCTTGCCCTTCCCTTAGTCTGTGAGATTTTTAGCTTCTTGGTATTTGTAGGTGGTGGTCTCTTTCTCTTCCAGCTGCCGCCCCCTGGATTTCTTGGTCCCTGGTTTTCCCTTATCCTCGTCCTTCCTCCCTCCCTCCCTCCCTCTTCCTGTTCTCTCCCACCAGCCTTCCGAATCTATGCAGTTCACAAGGTTCTGTCCTTTGCCTACTTGCTCTCGTGGCATTCTCTCTCTAGAACACTTCACCATCTCTAGGAGTGCTACCCTCACCTTCACTAATGTGACCAAGTCCTCACCACCAGCCCTGATCTTCTGCATGGCTCAGATCCAGATTTCCAACTGTCTTAGATCACTTCAGCCTGGACATTACGCCATTCTCCCCAGCTGCCAGCCCTCAAAAGTGCATTTTTTTGCTTCCTCTTGAAGGCCGAGCGGCTTGCTGAAGTCCACATTTGGCTTGCGACACAGCCATTTCCTAAGCATGGGTTCCCACCTCGTGTAACGCGGTAGGAGCACTTTAACGCTGTCTCCACCCTCAGCACCCAGCTCACCATCTAGTCTCTATCTTAGAATGGACTGTGGCTGAGAAGACGGTCCACTGTTGCAAATTACCTGATGAACAAACTTGACTCCTGATTATGTGACAGGAAACCAACTAAAGCCTGCTTATGTTAAATAGGCTTTTTTTTCTATTCCCCCAAACTGAAAGCCTTTCCTGAATCACTTCCCGGCTTCAGACACGATAGGCTCCATTCAAGGACTCAGCCGATGTCCTCAAGATTGGCATCTATTCCCTA
This sequence comes from Suricata suricatta, assembly GCF_006229205.1. Taxonomy (NCBI): domain Eukaryota; kingdom Metazoa; phylum Chordata; class Mammalia; order Carnivora; family Herpestidae; genus Suricata; species Suricata suricatta. The sequence continues at coordinate 180,970,300 of NC_043701.1, read as the reverse complement.
TATCTCTCAGCACCTTCCTGAGAGAGGCCTTAACTTCATAGCAGTAAGCTGTCTGCCAACGGCTCCAGTCTCGTACCCCCTTCTCTGCTGTTCCAACTGTAGACATTCTCATCCTCTGCAATCTAAGTCCTCAAACTGAGTCTCTGAGAACTAATTTGGGTTATTGGTCAACACTGGGAATCATTAGTGTAGCCAGAAGCGTGGAATGAGTGACTAATAAAGCCTGGGTCATATGTTCATCTTTGGCAATTGGAGCAGATAGTTAACTATAATGCCAAGGACTGAATGGGAGTGTGGTGATTCCCCGGAAGAACCCTGGGTTCTAGGACCGTATGAGAGGAGAACGGAAGACAAGCAGGAAAAAAATGGCCACCATCTACTCAACTGTATAAAGGCAGATCTGTGGTTATCCCAGATGAGGCTTCCTGACAGCTGACATGCATCATTCTTAGACTCGTAAGTGGTGAGGTCTGACCTCCAGCTATGGATATAATATTAAAAGAACATCAACGTGTCAGAGCTATTATTTTCAGTTGCTGACTATGAGATAATAACGCTTTCATCTGAGCAGAGATGCTCCACTGCCCTCCACGATAAAATACACCAGACGTCAGTCAGTTTGCAGAGGGTATTTGTGAACTTCCAGGATATAGTTTGAGGGCACTTCCTCACATAGAAAATTAACATTTCAAAACAGTAGTCAAAAGAGCCCTTACTCAAAACGTGAATTAATTTTCAACAGTGACTGTATACAAGTTCACATTTGTACTCTCTGTTAAAAATGCTAAGTCAATCAGTAATGAAAGTAAGATTTCACTACTGGGGATGTTTAAAGTTGTCAAGAAAAGGTTTGTGCTACTGAAAGTTTCCTTGACTTCAGAAGTATAAATTTATGTGTAAGTTCTGGTGTAGTTTAGGAGGCTGGAGTAAAGGGTCAGAAAGGTGGGATAAAATTTTCCATGTACTCATGGTGCTTCAGAGATGAGATCTGGCAAGGGGAATGAAGTTTGCAACCGTCACATGACCGGTTTCCCCTCTCATGCCAGATTTCACATTTTCACTGATAAGGAAGCTAAAGAGTAAGCTTCAAAACTCCAAAAGATAGAAAGGAACCTCTTCTATAGTCTTTCAGTGGACAAGGACCCTCCAGGCTCTCCATCAGAAGCCTAGGAAGGTCACTGTCAAGGCACAGGCACTAAGTGGAGGTAGGCTGGGTCTTAGTGAGAGTGCAACCCAGCCTTGACCCCGCTCAATTCCTGACAGATGAGAGACTGATTCCACTGCTCCAAGCTGCCCTCTCCCTGAAAAATATCACCTGGAGCCTCCATGGTACTTTCATATACAGTGGCTGTCGTGAAATAGAAACTGACTAGACATGCAAAAAGAAGCCAGAATTGTGCCTGACAATTAGAAAAGAAAAACGAACAATAGAAGCAGTGTAATGAATGAGCCAGGTATTAAAATTAGTTGAGAAAGACTTAATTAGGGTTGGTATGGTTTGAAAAAGAAAAACTAAAAATGGAGAAAAATATGTAGAGATTCAACAGCTTGGAATATACAAAATAAATGGGCAGTCTTTGAATAGAGCAATATCTAAAGTATTCATTACAAAGTTTAATAGCAAAATGCAAACAGGAGAAGTTAAGAATAGTGAACTTGAAGGCAGAGCAATAAAAGAAAACAAAACACAGATAAAGACAAATGGAACTTAGCATATGGAACAGCCAGAAGTCTAACTTGCACGTACTAGGTGTCCCATAAGGGAAGGAGAGAGGGATTGGGGCAGAAGCATCCTCTAAAGAAATAATGGCTGACACCGAGTGTTGTATGGAAACCAATTTGATAATAAATCACATTTTAAAAAATTTTAAAAAATAATGGTGAAAATTTTTCAGAAGTGATGAGAATCAGCCCATACTATCCAGAAGCTCAATCAAGCTTAGTTCCAATGAAGATAAATACAAAGTAAACCTCATGAAACTGCTGAAAATTAAAGTGCAAGAAAATCTTTCAAACATCCAGAGGAAAAAACTTTTAGAGGAGTGAAAGTAAGACTTACAGCTGACTTTGAAATGGAAATATGCTGGCAAGAAGAAAATGAGAAGGGATCTTGAAAGGGCAGAAAGTAAGAAAAACTGCCAACCAAACCAATGAAAATATTCTTCAAAAATGAATGAGAAATAAAAATGTTTAAAGACCAAACAGAGGTGATAAAACTTATCTCCAACACTCAGATTCCAAGAAGTATAAAAGGATATGCTTCAGGTTGAAGGAAAGTGGACCTAGATATAAACACAGAACCACAGAAAGAGCAAAGAAAATGAGAGAATAAATATGTTGGTAAATCTAAAAAGCATTGATTGTTTTCAACAATAATAACAAGACATTTAGGGATTTACAACGGATGTAGAAGTGAAATCATATGATTTCATATGGGGAAAACACATGAAATTAAACTGTTGTAGTATTTTTGCATTGTTCCAAAAGTGATACAGATTCTACTTTAAGATCTACTGTAGTAAGTCTAGGATGCAGATTTTAATCTCCAAAGTAATCACCAAAAGTATAATGCAAAAAATATAAGAAGCTATTTAAAGAGAAAAATAGAATAGGAAAAATACATGATTCATTTTTTTAAAGGGAGCAGAAATAAAGGAACAAAGTGTTATTGGGACAAGAAAATAAAGAGAAGGAAGGTAAACTTAAACTCAGTTGTATCAGCAATTATATTAAAATTAAACGGGCAAATTAAAAAACTAAGATTGCTGGATGGAATTAAGAAAACAAACTCTCTATATGTGATTTACAAGATATACTCTTTAAGTACCTATACATATAGAAATATAGGAATTTCTATAGAAATAAAGGAAAAAGGATGAAAAAAAATATGTGGTGTGCAAACACTAATCAAAAATAAAGCTGACCAGGTGTAATAATAAATATACTAGATTTTTTAAAAAATTTTTATTTATTTTTGAGAGAGAGAGAGAGAGAGAGAGGGAGGGAGGGAAGGAGGGAGGGAGGGGAGGGCAGGGCAGAGAGAGGAAGACACAGAATCCAAAGCAGACTCCAGGCTCCAACTTGTCAGCACAGAGCCCAATGCAGGACTCCAACTCACGGACTGTGAGATCATGACCTGAGAAAAGTCAGATGCTTAATCGACTCAACCATCCAGGTGCCCCTCAAATATACTAGATTTAAGACAATAAGCATACTTAGAAATGAAGAGAGACATTCATACTGAAAAATATGTCAACTTGTCATAATTCTATTTAGAATCCTTTTCCTTCAAATCTAAAACATTTCCATTAGAATTTATTCAAAATATATAACATGAAGATTAATAGAACTTAAAGGGGAGATAGACAAAACCGTACCAGAGTTGAGATCTAAAAAAACTTTCAAATCAAACAATAAGATAAAACGTACCTATTTTAAGTGTATAGTTCCGTGAATTTCGAGAAAGGTATGCACTCATCAACCCAAAATTTCCTTTGCAGTCAGTCCTTTCCATTAATCCTGACTCCAATCTATTATTTAATCACTAAAGGTTATGTATTTCTTCTCTAGAGATTCATATATAGGACCTACAGTGTGTACCCTTTGGTGTCTTCTTTTGATTAGCGTAACATTTTTGACACTCATTTGTATTGTCATTGGCATTGTGAATCAGTTCTTTTTTTTATTGCTGCCTAGGAACTCGTTGTTGGATAGGCCATAGTTTGTTGGCGGACATTTGGATTGACTAAATTTTGAGCCTTTAGGAATAAAGCTGTTATGTGTAAATGGTTGCATGGATGTATGTTTTTATTTCTCTTGGGAAAATATTTAGGAGTGAAATTCTCATTTCAGGTGGAAACGTTGGTTTCTAAGAAGCTGTCGCGTTGGTTTTCCATACTAGTTGCACCAGTTTGCTTTCCTACCTGCTGTCTATTGATCCTGTTCTCACCAACACATGGTTTTCTCAGTCTTTTTAATTGCAGCCGTTCTAATGGATGAATATGTGGTTTTAGTTCCTTACTATCTAATGAGACTGACCATTTTTACAAACACTTACTGGCCATGTATCTTTAAGGGAATGATGGGTAAATATTTGTTCAAAGTGTTTTGTCCATTTTTAATTGGGTTGTTTATACTCTTCTTGGGTGGTAACAGTTCTTTATGTGTCCTGGATACAAAAATCTTTGTATTTCAAGTATTTTCTCACACCCTGTGGCTTAACTCCGTATTTTCTTAATGATATCCTTCAAGGAGAAGAATTTTTGAAATTTGAAATCCAATTTATCAAATAATAGTGTTTCACTTTCTCTGGGCTATCATTGTCCATCCTTTAGCTTTTAACCTGTCTTTGTCTTTATATTTAAAGTTGATTTCTTGCTGACAACATATAGTTAAGTCTTGCTTTTTTCACTCTGACCACCTCTGCCTCTATTGTAGCAGTTGGTATTTATTTTCTACTTTTCCATTTGGTTTTATGCTTACTCTTCCTACTTTGTTTTAGATTAATGTAGAGTTTTGGTGGTTTTTTTTTTAAGTATTCTATTTTTCTACACTGCTGGTTTCTTAGTTCTTTGTCTTCATTTGTTTATTGCCTTATTTATTCATTTTTGGTGTTTATGTGAAACAAAGTCTTTCTCACAGTTCGGAACCACAGAAGACAAAAAAATGAGTTCAGTGTTTGTTTTCTCGGTTCTCCCAGGAGTGGCACATAACCAGCATCACCCTCCGTGTATGGGAGAGAAGTGAATAATTCATCATGTATAATGGCTACCTACAGGCGTTACAACTTAATCTCTAGAGAAAGTGTGGCTGCGAAAAGCCGTGGAATTACCAATACACATCTTTAATGCACTCATAGTCTATTGTCACACCGCGGTGGGAGAATTAAGTCTAGCTTTGGTCTAGGATCTTCACCCTTCTGTGAACAAGCCAGTGTGAAGTATAAGGCAATGGTGACCTCACAATTAGGAGAAGCAAGAAGAGGCAGCAGGCTGCAGTTCATTAAGGGTGCCAGGGACAAGGATGCTTTGCTGAGCACCATTCATCTGTCTCAAACTGTGTGTGTGTGTGTGTGCGCGCGCACGCACACACGTCTAGGCTGGTATTCAAACTTCTTGTTCTCTGTCCTGCTGGATGGAAGTAATCTCCCTTTCCCATGTTCCCTAGTTTTGCTCAAACCATTATACCTTGCCTCAGAACATTCCTGAGAGTTAGGAATAAAGACCTTCTTAATCGCCCTGAGTGAGTATCTTGAGCAGAAAGTGCTGTATGTGAATTTTCTCTTCTTAGGGAGTAATTTAATGACCTGTCTTGGGAACTGACCGGGGACCCTGGTGTAAGCTGTCACCTTGCTCTTTCTAATCAGATTTCTACAGTCATGTAACTATTGCTACTAATCAGGACTAATTTAATAAAAGGGAAAATGAGAGTTTTGCTAGAAAAATCTGTCCAAAGATGTTTGCACTTTTCCAAAAGCAATGACAACAGCTGCTGTTCTATGAGGGCTGGATATAGGTTAGTACGAGCAGCTGGAAAGGCCGAAAGGCTGAAGAACACACTCTGATAAGTGGGGATTGGACCCAGCAACACGTGAAAAGGAGTATCTTTGTTGTCTGATACAACAGTGGGCCTCCTTGTCGTTAACTATTAGGTTCATGTATGTAAGAATGCTTTGCACAGCAAGTATAAGAAAACTATCAGACCGGCCCCCTTTCCCAGCCCCTTATTTCTGCCCACACGTCAGTGCCTTCCCAGGCCCTCAGCTCTTTTACTCTGTCCTTTCCTTGGCTTAAATTCTCCTTTTACCCTTAAAGGCCGGCCCGCGCCACACGTGTGCCCTGCTTCCCTGCCTCCTCTCTTGTGTAGGTCATTCTTTTCCTAGGATTGTAGCCAGTGTGTCAGACTGGTAGAAATAGGAAGTCATGAGGGTTTCATTGCATTGAGACTCAAAAAATACAGCACAGACCTTTACAGTTCTGGAAAGATGTGTTCCTTGGTACTGGTGTGTGCTGCCTATTTAAAAACCTTTCTCTCTGTTTCTCAAAGTCCCTTTTCAGTGGTGATTTATAATTGAGCGTAGCAGGGTCCTGTTCACTGGTGGTTTCCCGTTTAAAAACAACTGAATACAAACCGACTTCAGACAGGAGACAACTGTGCTTTTACTTAAATTTATAGCGATCATTTCAAACTCTTACGACCTCTCCCGCCCTCCTGTCCCTCGGCCCTCTCTGCTCATCGTCCCAAGTGTCCTCGTGCGAGGGGTGAATTCTTCCCGTCTCTCTGCGTTCTTTTTTATCAAAATAATTTCTGTTTGTGCTAAAGCCCATTTGTCATCCTCAAAATATCCTAAAAGGCCAATTATTTTCTAAAACATGCTGACTTTGTATCTTCAACCCGAAGTCCACGAGATTGCATGCAAAAAGAAGACACGTCCAGAAGCACATCTGTGATCACAATAACAAGTTAGCGAGGATTTAATCTGAGCCCCCATCTTATAGAAGGATAGTCTGGAGGCTGGAGGCTGAGTTTGCTGAGTTTGGCACAGAAACAAACCTGGTCAGGCAGCATGAAGAGTTGGAAAGATGAAAGCATGTGAGGTCGGGTATGAGGAACAATAAAGAATTAAGCCACATGATTATTTGATTTAAGCATCAGGATTGGATGACCCCGAGAATCCCTCTGGAGAACATACTACATACTGTTGCTTCTCCAGAGAATGTTGAAATTTTAGATGAGGCCAGGATGTTTTTGTACACTATTTGTACTTCAAATTTTTCTTAAGTGGCTCAAGCTGTCCCGTGGTCATGATACATGGTATCTACGTCTGTTTTTTAAATTTGAAATAGATTAAGTGATTAGGCCTGGAGTATAAACTAGAATTAAAGGGGCAGAGCATTAACTCTGCCTTGAAATTAGGAAAGACCAGGGTGTTCACAGAGGGCGAAGTCGATCCCTTGGATGAGAAGACTCGACCAATGTGTTTTCATCTTCTGATTATTTCTCAGCGGACCCGTAATGGTCCCTGGCTTTCTGTTGCTCAGGATTAAATACAAACTTTTGATGATTGCCCTCAAATCTTCCTGCCAAAGGGTCACACCCTACAAGTCTTGGTTTGAAAAAATATACCTCCTCCTTCAACAATCCATGCTTCCAGCCGTATCAGCCACCGGCTCCCCCCCCATTCCTTCTGCCCGTCTCCAAGTTTTTGCACCTTTGACTCAGAAACATGAACGTTTCCTTCCTCCCTCCCCAGCCTGCCCTCATGAGAGCTGAAGACTATCTCTTACAGGGAACCTTCCCAGGTCAACTCCCCATCAATCTCTTTTCCTTTTTTTTTTTCATTATAATAATTTTATTTAAATGTGATATTTTTAAGTATAATTTGTATATTGCCTTTTTTTACCATTTTAATCATTTTTTTATTAATAGTATATTGTCAAGTTGTTTTCCCTATAACACCCAGTGCTCTTCCCCACAAGTGCCCCCCTCCATGACCATCACCTCACAACCCCTTTCCCCCTCCCTCTTCAGCCCTCAGTTTGTTTTCAGTATTCAAGAGTCTCTCATTATTTCCTTCCCTCCCTCTCCCTAACTTTCTTTCTCCCTCCTTCTCCTTCCCATGGTTTCTCCTGTTGGACCTATGAGTGACAGCATATGGTATCTGACCTTCTCCGCCTGACTTATTTCGCTTAGCACGACACCCTCGAGGTCCATCCACGTTGCTACAAATGGCCAGATTTCATTCTTCCTCATTGCCGTGTAGGACTCCATTGTATATATATACCACATCTTCTTGATCCATTCATCAGGTGATGGACATTTAGGCTCTTTCCATGATGTGGCTATTGTAGAAAGTGCCGCTATGAACACTGGGGTACATGCATCCCTATGCATCAGCATTTCTGTTTCCCTTGGGTAAATCCCCAGCAGTGCTATTGCGGTTGCTAGAAGTGTTCTATTGATAGTTTTTTGAGGAACCTCCACACTGTTTTCCAGAGCGGCTGTACCAGTTACATCTCTTTTCCAACTTACCATTATTCCTAGGACTGCGTTCACTATATTCACCCTGATATAGACTGAATGTAGCTGTATTTTGGTTGGCTTTCTCCCATTCAGAGGCGGCCTTACAGATATGCACACATCTGTCTGCATGCATGAATAAAATAATGACAGAGTGCTATGTAATCCAGTAGTTTGTTCGTACTTGTTAGGTTATGGACCATCTGATGAAATACTGCTATTTGTGAAGAAAAATGTAATACCCTGGCTTCTCAACTGGGGCACCGTTAACATTTTGGACAGGGGACTTCTTTGCTGGGAGACAAAGGCTGTGCTGTCCTGTGCTTTCTGGGCTCTTTGGCCACAACCCAGGTCTCTAGCACCCCTCACCTGGTCATGGTAACCAAAATTGTCTTGAGACATTACCGCGTCTCTCCTGGGGACAGAGTCAC
>NC_043701.1:180951582-180961750 GCF_006229205.1 Suricata suricatta | reverse complement strand
GTCATCTGCAGGCGCGTGAGAATTGTTCACGCAACCTGCAGAGACTTTTACGTCTGGGTTTTAAAAAGTCATAGGTCTAATAGCAGAAACCTAACAGGAGACCGTGGGAAGGGGAAAGGGGAGGAAAAGAGTTGGGGAGAGGGAGGGAGGCAAATCATGAGAGACCTTTGAATGCTGAGCACAAACTGAGGGCTGAAGAGGGAAGGGGAAGGGGTGGGGGGGTGATGGTCATGGAGGGGGTACTTGTGGGGGAGAGCGCTGGGTGTTATATGGAAACCAACTTGGTAATAAACTAGTAAAAAAATAAGTAAAATGAAAAAAGTTATTTTTATTTTTCTGCTTAGAGTTTTATTTTCTAGTCAGGTCAGCCTGTTGTGTCTCCTACTAATAAAATGTGAGACCCTTTGTTAACATGTTCCGTAGTAACTAAAATCAGAGGATACAGTATCGGCAGAATCACGAAGCGGCATTTCAGCGTTTTAAATGTGTGTCTTGACTGCATATTATATATAAACATGTGATTGACCATTGCTCTGTGAAGATGCTCTTTCTCTCCGAGTCCTGATGCAGATGCGTACAGAAGTCATTGCCCGAGTCGAGGGGGATAACTGTTAGCTCAGAGACGCTGAACTGGGAATGGGGAGCAGGACGGAGCCCCGGGGACTGCAGAAGCACCTGCTCACCTATGGGCGTCGCCAGGGTGCCAGTGCCAAGGTTAACTGGGTGGGGGGGAGTCCGGCAGGTGGAGGGAAGCAGCCGTCTCCTCCTCCTTCTCTAGGCCACCTTGGGCCCTGACCTCGGCTCTCGGCCAGAGGGAGGGGACGGCAGCTGTGTGTGTATGGTTCGCCGCACTCAAAGGTTGGAGATCCTAGTGAAATTCCTCCAATCGCAGAATGCGGTATGCTGAAGTCTGCAATAGAAGATCACACATTTCACGAATAAATTCAGAATATTTCATACAACAAAGGCATGGAGAATAGGAAAGAGACTTAAAGGGAATACTTTGAAGATTGGAAAGAGGGTAATAGTGTTGGAGGGATGTGAGAGAGAAAAGCCGTGTGTTAATGGCAATAAAACGTGAGAAAGAGTAGCATGCATAAATTCCAGGTAGCATTCATCTATGTGCTATTTTTTTAAATTAAGAGTCAGGGTCGTTTTGTATATTAAAAAATTGTGTCAAAGCAGTAGAACCCAAGTTCAGCTCTGCCAGTTACGAGCCCAGCGACCTTGAGCAAGTTACATAATCTCCCTGAAGTTTTCTTCTTCATCCACAAAGTGGACATCCTAATCTCTGTGGTCTCTGTATGCTGCACAGTGCCTGGCATGTAAGAGACACTCAATAGATTTGTTGAATAAACACATGAAAACAAAGAAACAGGTGCCACCAGAAGACATCTGGACTCTATCTCTAGCGCTTGAAGTTCTAAATCGGAACCCCAAAGGCTGGGCTCATGGTAGCGTCTGCCACTTTAATATGTCACTGGAAGTGAAGGCTGTGGAAGGTGGACATGAGCTACGTAAACTCCTATACACTCACTGATTGGGTTATATTTACTTCCTCTCTCTTTTGTTATGGCTGTAACCTGCCTTTAATATTCATTGAATGGTTTCCACCTTTAGCTCTTTTATTTTTTAATGTTTTTTATTTATTTTTGAGAGACAGAGAGAGACAGTGCAAACAGGGGAGGGTCAGAGAGAGAGGGAGACACAGAATCCGAGGCAGGCTCCAGGATCTGAGCTAGCCATCAACACAGAGCCCGAAGCGGGGCTCGAACCTATGAACCGCGAGATCATGACCTGAGCCGAAGCCGGACACTTAACCGAATGAGCCACCCAGGCACCTCTCCACCTTTAACTCTTACTGCTTCATTTCTTCCTGCATCTCCAAGCAACGGTCAGGGGTAATTTTCCTTTTGCCTGAAGAAAAGCCCTGAATATTCCTTTAACGCACTCTTTAATGCTTTTGAATTTTCTCAATTTTTATCTGTCTAAAAATATCTTTGTTTCACTTTCAGTTTTGGAGGCTATTTCATGGGATGTAGAACTCTGGGTAGAAATTATTTTCTTTAAGCATTTTAGTAGATTCCGTTGTTTTCTGTGATATCATCTGCCAATTATTGTTGCTCCGTTTAAAATACTGTGTTTTTTCTTCAACTCAGTTTTTCAGAAATTTTACTTGGTTAAAGTGTACTTTTTCTTTTTATTTGTAATACTTTGGATGCATGGTGTGTTTTTAAAATGTGGGTCTTGATGTCTTTTGCCAATTTGGGGAAATTCCTTATTATATTTCATTCAAATTTTGCTTCTGCTAGGGTTCTTCCTGTCTCATTTTCTGCCTCTCTGCTGGCACACGCATAGACCGTCCACCCGATCTCGGTGTCTCCTTAGCTCTTTTGTCAATTCTTCATCCCTTTGTCTCTTCATATTCCAGGGGGTTCTAGTCCTGAGAGGCTTGTTTTTTAACTCTCCGAGCATATTGAACATAATCGTGTTAATGTCTGTTTCTGTTGTCTCCATCAGCTGAACCCCATATATCAGCTTCTGTTTCCTGTCGTTTCTTCTGCTTTTCGGTGTCTTCTTGGTGTCCGCTCATGGCCGTTTATTTTCCGAGTGTCAGACATTGTGTGTATGAAATGTGTAACAGCAGTTTGAGACACTGAATATGACTCGTGTTTGAGCTGGGGGCCCTGGTGATCAGGGCCTGAGCTGGCTCCCGTCTCCGTGAAGACTAGTCTGCTTCGCCTAGAGGGTAGCATTTCAGAGTCCCAGCCCAAAGCCCAGAGGCAAGGGGTTCGTCTGTACCACCTTTTAGCAGACTCCGATATCCATTCTTTTTCCCCTCACCCTGGTGAATCTGGTAGGAATTCCGCTCAAGTTTCAACCTCTCAACTGCCTCTTCTAATAGCTTCAGATGCCCCCGGTGGAAAAGTCAACCTCCAATTCTGGTGTCGCACACTGTGGGTTTCCTTCTTCTACCTGGGTCATGGTCCCGTAATTCTTCATTACTTTGGAAACTCTATGCTGTCTTTAGGTAGAATTTTTATTTATTTTGCCCACCTTTTCTAGTTGTTTTCCGTGGGAGGGTGAGTCCAAGTGATTCAGAGCATCATCACCAGAAGCAGAAGCCCCCCACCTCCCCATTCTCATTCTAGCAACTTAATCACCTTGTAATATCATTTCCTGTGGTTCTTGTGTCGTTTTTGTAGCTCTTCCTCTGGGTAAACATGTAGGTGTTTTCTGACTCTTCAACATGAACTCTCAGCTTATACCTGTGCATACTTTCCTGGTTATCTAATTTAGTAATAGGATATTTGAATTATTGAATTATTGAATTATTGAATCAAATATACATATAATTTAGAGAAGTATTATAACTGTTTCCAGACTGCCATGGGAGGCTGTACCAATTTACACTCCCACCAGCTGTGCATGAAAGTGCCCATTTCCTGGTGCTTCACCAACGCCAGAATATCATCCTTTAATAAGCCTCGCACAGCACCAAAGAGCTACCAGATTAGGCAAGAGAGTCAGGACTCTTGAAGTTCTCAATAATTTGAAACAATGGGGTCAAAAGTCATAAAATCAGTAAATGAAATAACAAGGCCGGCATTTCAAAAAAATAATAATAAACGGGTCTAAGACGGGGATCTGGTGTAATAGCTGTTGGTAGGATACAGAGGGCCACGATCCTGGTGGATGAACAGCTAAGGCAAGTCTGGGCCAGATTTATAGATCTTGAAATTACAGATCAAGGAGGATAAGGAATCTCACTGACCTCTAAATTAGGTGACTTGTATCTGAAACATTACAACCGTGGTTGTGTTTTAAGAACTTGATCCACCTGACACGGTTCCAAAACGGTCAATGGCCTGTAACCCCACCAGGGAGAGAACAGCGGAAGGAGCAGGGGTGTGAGGTTCCCAGGAAAGATGGGTTTGGAGGAAGGGACTGATGCCTTTGCATGACTTTGAAAATGTGGTTCTTTTCAACAGGATATTCAAAATTAAGGAATAAGAGGTTACCTACTAAGTATTTTATTTTAAAAAATATTTTGGCTGACATTTCCTGAGAGTTCCCATAAACAGGAATGGATATGCCTGCTGTTCTCTCCGCCTACTGCCTTTCATGAAACCTACCTGCCAGCACTTTGAATCGTTTATAGCAGACGTGGCGTGTAGACGCCCGATTTAACCATGGAGCGTCTGTGTTTCCTTTGTTGCTCAGTGTCTCATCACAGTGGCTTATTTTTACCTCTTATGGTCAAATGAAGAGAGACTGGCTTGCCTCTGTCCTCTCCACAGTCCCTGGTTTTGCTTTTCTTTCTTTTCTTTTTAGAGAGAGAAAGAGCATGAATAGGGGAGAGGGGCAAAGAAATTGTAAGCAGGCCCCGTGCTCAGCGTGGAGCCTGATGCGGGACTCAATTCCATGGCTCTGGGATCATAACCTGAGTTGAAATCAAGGGTAGGATGCTCAACCGATGGAGCCACCAGATGCCCCCATTATTTCTTCACAAGTAGCACCCTTCTTGGATGGGCAAAAAAAAAAAAAAGTACAGGTGGAGTGAGGGAAGGAACATGTGTATGCTTTTATGAGGAGAGAGAGAGAGTCCTTTAGAATGATCACAAAGGGATTTATTAACCTCGCTTTTCTTAGAAAACTATGAATGAGGTTCTTGTGAATAATTCTTTTTTCCCAACAGTTCCAGTAGAAAAATGGCAGTAAATATTATGCATGTATATTTTTGGGATAAGATGTTGTGGATTGTAAGAATGGGAATGTTTTGCTGGATCGGAGGGCAAAAATATATTTTTAGACCAAAGAAATGGAGGGATGACCAGTAGGGATGGCAGAGTTGGGTCTCCTTACTGCCGTCATGGTAAGTGTTTCCCATGTGCGAGCCCTGCCCCCAAGTGCCATAAACCATGCCACTCGATCCTCCCTGAGTACTGTGATTTACAGGCAAGGACACTGGAGCTCAGAGAGGCTGACTAGGACTAAGTCACAGGGGTAGGTAGTCATGGGGCTTGGGTTTGGCCTCAGGTCTGTGTGATCCTTGTTTACCCGGGGAGGTGAGGAGGCCATGATGCCAAAGTTGAGTTCTAGTACAGGTAGGCTTAAGGGGCCACTTCCCTTTATCTTCCATGAAGTAGATTTTCTGTTTATCAAAATTAGCAGGGAAACCTTAACTGAAACCTTATGACCATGCAGAGGTTTTTGTATTTCCTTTTTCAGTGCACCTTAAGGTAAGACACTGTTTTATAGTTAAGAAAAATACACACACACACACACACACACACACACACACAATTTTATTTGTACCAAATTTCTTCCAATGAGTAACTCATCTGAAATCTTTCCTGAACTCTTTTCTGTGTAACCAACAAGAGATTTTTCAGCAGGACTTCAAGGTATCTCTGAATGACATCCTGTCTCTAGAAAATAATGGGAGTTTGGCTTTCCTTGGTCAACAATCTCGTAGGTCAGTCATAAATTATTCATACACTATGTGGTTGGTCTGTTAACTGACTTGTCTTCTTTCTTCTCTTTTACTTTTTGTCAAGTCAATGTTACTTAGTTTTAAAGTCCAGGTAAATTGACTCTTTGACCAATTTTGCAGAGTTGTTCATAGGAATGGAGCCACTCTTTCTACTCCCCCGTAGGACCAGGAAGGAGCCCTTGTGCTGTTGGCTGTCAGCCCAAAGGCCAAAGCCATGGCCAGTGCCAGTGGTGGAAGTGAAGGAGCAGGATTGACTATGAACTTGAGTTTCATACCCACTTGAAGGCAGCCAGTATTGTCCTGGTAGAAATCCCAGTCCCCACAGTGGCCCTTTCAATGCTGTCTCATTTACACTTTCATGGTTTAGTTTGAGATGGGCTAGGACTTGGTAATCATGCCTTTGTGATGCTTGCAGCCTTATTCTCAGTGAGGACTATCTTCTTTATCAAGGATGAGATTAAATACCCAACTTTGTCAACATACCATCAACAGCAAAACGGCCAACATATTCATTTGTTCAGCAAAAGAAGAGAGGCTAATGAATTTGAGCTTTGCAGCAAAGGTCAGATTTGGTTAGCAGGGTAGCCTATACTTAAGGCATGTAAATAACTGGTGAAGGAATGTATTGATCAAGGTAAGGAAACTAAGAAGCATTGGTTTTGTGCTTTGTACACACAAGAAAGCAGTGCCTGAGGCATCTTGATGGGCTTTGAAATTTGGCTCAGGCTTCAAGGAGCTTAGAGTTCTGTGATCAAAAGGCCAGGGGACAGAAACAACTGTACCCCAAGCAGAATGTAGATGTGTAGTTTCAAGTGTAGAAGGGAGAGTTCTACTTGAGCCACCAAGAAGGCCTTGGAAGGTCAGGAACATCGCAGGGACCCCAAAGGACAGGGTACTTTTCAGGAAGTAGAAGGGAAGGCAAGAGAAGGAAAGGCGTGCTCATCTAGCGCTTTGACGCGTGTTTACAATCATCCTATTTCTGTCCTGGTCCTACTGCACTTGAGACCAGGGACTCCAGTGAACTTGAACGCCACCGGGGGCCAGGCTGGTGTTCTGAATGAGTGAGGCTGGCCAGGCAGAAGATGGTGGGTCACCTTTGTCCTGTGGCCTCCAGGGGCAGACCCACTGGGGCGTGGTGGGGCCGAGGGAACAGGAAGCTTCTGTTCCCTGTTAGCCTGTTGCCACCTGATGCCTCCAAGTTTTCCCCTCTGAGAAGCTACGTGTCCAGAATTGTCTAAGAATTCTCCTGACTCTTCATGTTAGTGACTAAATCATACTGACATCACCGGGGGCCAAGCCCTCGATGGCTGCCGGCCGAGAGAGTCTCCTGATTCGCCACGCCATGAGACCATACTGTTTTCTTGCACAGCGGTGCTGAAAATGTGGTCCCCGCCCCAGCTGGGTCAGCATCACCTGGGAACTTGCTAGAATCATGGATGCCTGGGCCTCATCCTGTATCTGCTGAACAAGAAAGTCTGTGATGGGTCCTCCGGGTGGTTTTGGCACTCACTTGGGTTCAAGAATGTTTGTTTCTTTTTCCTTTTTTTTTTAAAGTTTTTCATTGGCTAGTAAAAAAAGAGAAGAATATTTTACGATACATAAAGTTATATGAAGTTCAAGTCTCAGTTTCCATAAATAAGGTTTTCCTGGCACATAGCCATGCTCATTCATTTGCCTTTTGTTTCTGGCTGTCTTCGCATTTGCATGGGCAGAGAAGGAGCGGCAGGGCAGGGGCCGTAGCCCCCTCCCCACCACCAAGCCGACAGTGTTTATTATCTAAAATATATATTACCTACCATCTGGCCCTTTGCAGAAAAGGTCAACCTGCTTCAGCACAGTGCGTGGGGGGTGGCAGGGGAGTGGGCAGACTCGGAGTCGGGACGCTGGGGAGCCTCCACGTCATGCCCAGGACGGAGGAGAGAAGTGTAACTGAGTCCCGCAGCCAGGAGCAGTGAGGGGGGCTGGCTGTTGTGAGAGCGTCCGGGGGTGGTGGGGACCATGCGGCAGACGCAGACGAGCTGCAGAGATGCTCCTGGGCAAGAGTCCAGAGCTGGGCCCCTAACTCAACCTGGGGCCGCGAGGAAGCAAGGAGTCAGATGACGGTGTGACTTTGAGCATGATGACGAAGGTAGAGATAAGAAGGGGCGTCACTCGGGAGAGTGTACTTGGCGGCGGAGATGCGGGACGTGAGTGAGTTTTGACCTGCATGTCAGATATCTGTTGGATGTGACCTGGGGGCATTTGCAGCCCATGGTAGACCCATAGGTATTGGAGCTCCGGGTTCGGAATCGGGAATCTTCAGCGCAGAGGACCAAGTCTGTCATGGCACTAGATGTAGGCCTGCTTGGTGTCACTAATATTTTAACAGGAAGAGAGCTGGACTCCAATTTCCCTTCAGCAAAGGGGACCAGTCCAAGACCTCTTGGTCCCAGGATGGAGTCAGCTTGAAGATAGAAAAGGACATCCCCACGGGCGTGTCGAGTCCTGTTAGCCTCAGGAAGCGGGGGTCTGTGTGGCGGCTCCAGGAGGCACCTGAGTCCCCGGCTCACTCCCCTCGAGTCCTTAGTTGCTGGGCTGCACCGTCTGGGCCCCCAGCCTGTTCCCCACCTTCCTTCTCCTGACTGGGAGGGGCTTCTGCTCCAGCCGTGCTCCTTCTGGGGCTCCCCTCTCCCCTTGATCCTGAGGCCCACACACCCCAAGAAACCACATGAGAGGCAGAGCAATTGGGAACGCCAGTGACAGTCACACTCAAAAATTGGGTTCTCTGACATCTCTGTGAAGCTTCCACCGTGAAATTTCATGGAGGATTTTGAGCGTGTTTCATAAAAAGTTAACCATTAGCTGTATTTCTGTTTGTAAGAGAAAAACTTGTTTGCGCTGGGCTTTGGTTAGTACGCAGTGACTTGGCAGTGCCTCTGATCGATAGCAGGATTACTTTTTAAAGAGCTTATTATATTCTGTTAATGTTTATTTGAAAGAGATTACAGCGACGCCTTATAAATGGCCCTTAGTGAACATGTGAATGGGGTATTCTCTCCGGAAGACAGCTTGGACGCAAACAAACTAGCAACTTAAGCTATTAACTTCTTCCAACTGACAGTTCTGAAATGGGGTTGTAGGAAAATGTGGTACATGAATGTTTCCAGACATCAGATTAGTTAGATAAATGAACTTTGAATCGAAAAACCAAGCTTTCCAGTTAGTAAACACAGCGTGTGTTATTTTACGGCTGCGTCTTTGAGGACGAGGCAAGTCATTCCAGAAAAAGCAATGTTCTGTGCTGTTTTCTAATATTCAGTCCCTGATTGTAGCAGTAAGCAAAGCTCGGGAAGTATTTCCTTCAGTGTATGTCACATCAGAATGAAGTGCGTTCACGAGCTTGTGCATCCACGTGGCTCTTGCAGAATCTTCCCTTCCTTCTATGGCCCTGATCACACAGGTGTAAGGTCTTCTTATGGATGGAAAAAGAGAAGAGCTAGGTGCCCTCAGCCACCTCCCACGATAGGCCCCCAATTCATGAATATATCATGTTTCTTTTTTAAAATTTGTTAATTTAAAAATCATTATGCTTGCTTAGATCTAAATACAGAAAACATAAAAGAATAGCACAGTTTGGATAAATTGCAATAGATAATAAGTGACTGGTATTTTGTCATGGTCACGCTGTGATGTGGCGGCTTCACCTGTGATTGGATTTCTTTTTTTCTTATTTTAATTTTTTTTCTAATATTTTATTTATTTTTGAGAGAGAGAGACAGCGTGAGCAGGGGAGGGTCAGAGAGAGAGAGGGAGACACAGAATTGGAAGCAGGCTCCAGGCCCTGAGCTGTCAGCACAGAGCCCGATGCAGGGCTCGAACCCACGAACCGTGAGATCATGACCTGAGCCGAAGCCAGTCACTCAACTGGCTGAGCCCCCTAGGTGCTGCAGCCTGTAACTGGATTTCTAGAATGGACGTGCATGTTCATTTCATCGTGCGTGACGGTTCCCAGACAGACATTTTCCCACTTGAACCTCCTAACAATCTCTCCTGATCGCCTCAGTTTTCTGTTGCTGCTGTGACAAACGGCCACTGCTTAACTGGCTGAGAACAAGGCCCATTGATTCTTTCTCGGTTCTGAGGATCAAAAGCCCGGTGGCTTGGTTGTGTCCTCTGCTTTAGATCTCACTGGGTTAAAATCAAGGTGTTCACAGGGCTGCCCATTTTGGGTGGAGGCATGGGCGGGGGTCGGTGGGGGGATCTGTTTGTATTTCATTTGAGATGTTAATGGGATTCTGCCTTTGGAGGTCGGAGGCCAGGTAGCCAGGTTCTTGCTGTCTGTAAGCTGATGGCCATTCTCAGCCCCTAGAGGCCCCTGCGAGTTGCATCTCTCTGACTCCAGGAATGAAATGTTCTCTGCTTTGCGGACCGTCATCATCACATCGAATCCGTCTCAAGAATCCAAGATCATCTTGCTCTTTCAAAGCCTTGCCTTCTTCTTCAATATAACTTTGGCTAAACGGGGTCTTTTGTGGTTCCATATGAATTTGAGGATAGTTTGTTCTAGTTTGGAGAAGAATATTGGTGCAATTTTGATGGGGATGGCATTGAATGTGTAGATTGCTTTGGGTAGTAATGACATTTTCACAATGTTTATTCTTCCGATCCATGAACAGGGAATATTTTTCCATT